>NC_139954.1:49807406-49929906 GCF_963454915.1 Gymnoscopelus microlampas | reverse complement strand
TTCTGAAGGAGGAAAATCCTGTTAACCTCATACTGCCTTCATGCAGGCCTGGGTACGGGAGTGAAGACTATAGTGGATTAGAATGTTACTATTGAAATGAACCTGTTCTACTGTGTGGAGCTTTGAAGTTCCACACAGTAGAACATATAGTCTATATTAAAACCATTCACTCTTCTGTCATGTTGATGGAATGTTGAGATGGTTTAGCAAAGGAAGCGATAAGAATGTGAAGTTGTGTTGACTGTGTTTGTCCAACACAAAGATACAAGAGAAGAATGTCTCTGTGAGAACATGATATGAAGCTTTTATTAAAAAAACTATTTATTTGACACAATATATAACTGTATAAACATCATTCATTCATTCATGTACAACTAGGACGTATGCTTCACAATCCAGGTGATGACTCGTGAGTTGACTTCCTCCATGGTTGATTCCTCTGTCCTTCCCTTCACTGTGAGGTCATGACCTCCTCCTTCCAGCCAACACACCTCCTTCACTGTGAGGTCATGACCTCCTCCTTCCAGCCAACACACCTCCTTCACTGTGAGGTCATGACCTCCTCCTTCCAGCCAACACACCTCTCCTCCAGCCTTCATGTCCTTCAGCGTGCCGTCAAACAGGACCTATAGGAGAGCACAGAGAAACAGGTAGATCAGACCAAAGACTGGGAGCTTGTAGATCTGCTATTTTTGAATAGCTAAAGAAATTTAAAAAAATGATAGATGTGTTCCCGGTCTGAATGTATTAATAAAATGTAGATGTAATATCTCTTCCTCCATACAGCGCCCCCTACAGCGTCCCATCAGTAAGTACCCTGTCACACATGTTGTCCTGGGTTCCTGACACAAACAGAACAGGCATCTGTAGAGGCAGCTCCCGGAGGTCCTCGCTCCGCTGGCCATGGCGGTGTGTCTGTCCCGGGGGGTGCAGGGGGAAGGACAGACAGACCACGCCCTGCACAGAGTCCTCTGTCCGCTCGCTCAGCTGTCTGGCCAGAGCCACGGCCGCACGAGACCCCATAGACCTGCCTGTAAAGTAACTGAGTACATTTACTCAAGTACTGTACTTGGAGTACAATTTTGAGGTATTTGTACATTACATGAGTATTTCCAATTTCCAATATGTATTTTACTTCTACTCCACTACATCTCAGAGGTAAATATTGTACTTTTACTCCACTACAATTATTTGAAAACTTTAGTTACTAGTTACTTAATAGATTTGTATTATTATTACAAAACCTACATAAATCACTTCAGCTCTGTATACATTTCGGCCATTTGAAAATAGCCGATCTGATTGATTGAAATTTTTATTAGGCAAAAAGAATGTACAAGCTCACAATGCGTCGTGATGCATTGTGAGCTTGTAGATCGGCTTGACTAGATACAGGCCTACTTACAGTCAGGTCAGGTTTGGGTTGTCTACCTTTTAAATGAAATGACCTTGATTGAGGTTTGGAGAAATAAAACACATTCAGTTTACTTACAACACCATCAGTCATATTCATCCATCTTCACAACCAACTGAACCTACGTGGATGGATGGATGGATGGATGTGGCTGTTATTGCATGACTCATCCACACATCTAATGAATGCTTACTTACCGCAGAGGAAAATGTGCCTTATGGTGAATTCATCTAGAGATTTCAGGTATTCCTGGCAAGTCAAAATGAATAAATGGGGAAAGGTTATCACAGGTCAACACTCTAGATGTTATTATTTTACACATTCAAACCGGAACGCATCTGTGTGTCATTTTAACATTTATTTTGCTATTTTTTGAAAATGTGTGCAAATCTTTGAATATAAATATTTTTAACTCTTTGCTTCTGGGGGGTCCCTGGAACAACATATTTTCAGATGGGGGTCCGCGGCTAAATACATATCGAAAAATGTTTTCTAAATCCTAACAGTATGTTGCTATATCAGTGGTGCTCCAACTTTTTCATGTCAAGGACCCCCACAATGACATGTATTTGGCCACAGACCAGATCTCAAAAGATGTTGAGACCCCCAGAAGAAAATATTGGAGTTAAAATTGTTCACTTGCACAGAGCTTGTAGATCTGCTATTTTTGAATAGCTAAAGAAATGTAAAATGAGGCACAGATGCTTTCCCATGGATTGAACAGTTACACTGACCCATGCAGCGTGGAAGGCCTTCACCCTGTGAGCCAGGTTGGGCCCCCTGCAGGTGAACCTCAGGCAGATGAACCCGCTGCAGGCCAGAGCGTGGGCCAGAGACACCAGAGGTCTGAAGTTCATGTCTCCTCCGGCGCCGTGCGTGAGGACCACGGCCACGTGCACGTCCCGCGGGGCCGTGGGGACGCTCAGTGCTGCCTCCAGCTGTCTGCTGCCAAAAGGAACCTTTACTTTATCCTGGAGAGACGATCAAACAGGAAAACATGCTGTATGCCTAGTAGTACTGTACAGCCATAGATATATGAGTACAACAACCACCTGTATGCCTAGTAGTACTGTACAGCCATAGATTTATATCTATCTATGAGTACAACCATAGATATATATATATATATATATATATATATATGAGTACAACAACCACCTGTATGCCTAGTAGTACTGTACAACCATAGATTTATATCTATCTATGAGTACAACCATAGATATATATATATATATATATATATATATATATATGAGTACAACAACCACCTGTATGCCTAGTAGTACTGTACAACCATAGATTTATATCTATCTATGAGTACAACCATAGATATATATATATATATATATATGAGTACAACAACCACCTGTATGCCTAATACAACCATAGATATATATACTGTATATCTATGAGTACAACAACCACTCTAACAATGTTTTTATGTCAGTGGTTCTCAAACATTTTCATGTCAAGGACCCCCAAATTCATATGAAGTTGGCCACGGACCCCCATCTGAAAATATTTAGTGCCAGACTGCCAGGCAGTGACCTCCATAAAAGATAACATATTCAGTTTAGTTCCAATTTAAAAAAAAATCGTTTTTATAAGTGTTGTGAGCATATAGATATATAGATAAGATTAAAGGTAGGGTAAGTGATAGTTTTGGGTTAAAACTAAATGTTACCCATCATCTAAGAGGTTAAAATGATCATTTTGCTGGGGACCCCCTCCTCAAGGACCCATACCCCTGGGGGGCCCAGGGGGCCTGGAGGTCCTCAGACCCAGTGTCAGAGAGAACCAGTGGTTTAATCAAGTCAAATAAATGTGATTTATAGATAGAGAACATTTACAACTTGACTGAGTTCAGAACTAGATAAAACATCAACAAGAAAACATGCATAATGCATACATGTAACATGTGCTAATAGTCACATGACATGATGTCATACATATGACATCAACAACACATGATGATAATCATATGTATATATATACATATATAAATGTGACTTGAACATGTTTTCATATTGTTTAGTTTTACCTCCTGAAAGTTGTCCTCCATCTTTCTGTTCTGTTCTTCTCATTGGTGACTGTACTGTACCTTTAAGAGAATACGTGACGTCGGCATTTATTTCATTGTGATAGGCTGTGTGAGTTCGTGACGTTTACACATACTCCACTGTGATAGGCTGTGTGAGTTCGTGACGTTTACACATACTCCACTGTGATAGGCTGTGTGAGTTCCTGATGTTCCGGTTCAGAAGCAGCATGGCTGCGTTTAGTCACTGTGTTCAGACCATATAGAGGTATATATAATTAGACCTGTAATAGTAATATATGTAATATAATATATATATGTAATAGTAATATAGTATATTATATGTATTAGAGGTAATATGATGGTTCAGACGTCAGAAGCAGAACCCTGGAATAAAGTCCTCATTCTGCCTCCTGGAGCTGTTTGTTCTGTTAGAATACACATCAATGCTGATACAGGTATGATATATGATCTCACTGCTGTTTTATATTATATATAATACACATATATATATATATATATATATATATATATATATATATATATATATATATATATATATATACTGTATATAATACACATATATAATAATCATCACACTGCTTTAGCTGTAGAATACAACTCTCGGCCACTTGGCCACACCAGCATATGTGTCGATGAAATGAAATTTGTCCCTGAGCAAGACTCTTAACCCCTAATTGCTCACAAGTTCTCATTGGAAACAAGACCGCAAGGGCTTTCATGAACGACCTGTTAAAAGGAATTATCCTTACGTATTTATGATTCTGACGTTTTCAATCTACTAGAGTTGTATGGTTGATCCTCCAAGGACACAGGGACTTTCATCTCCTAGCCCGTAGATCTCCAAACGTGTACAAATGCAAAAAATAAAAGTGCTTACCCCCATGCCCCAAATGTTAACTCTTTCTACGGGGTAGTAGTCTAATGTAATAATCATATTTTTCAATAAAGAAGTGTTTTAATATCGTCTGTGGCCGATTCTGTCGGAAGTTCCCAATGGGCGGTAGTGACGGGGCGCATCTGGTGAAACCCGGAATTACACTCAATGTAAACAGGAAGTAAACGAGGGTGAAAAAATGGCGTTCGGCCACAGACGGCATTAAAACACTTCTTTATTGAAAGATATGGATTATTACATTAAACTACTATCCCGTAGCGAGAGTTAACATTTGGAGTGAGGGGGGTAAGCACCTTATTTCTTGCATTTGTACACGTTTGGAGATCTACAGGCTACGAGATGAAAGTCCCTGTGTCCATGGGGGGTCAACACTACAACTCTCCTAGATTGAAAACGTCAGAATCCTAAATACGTCTACGAGGGTTGTATTCTACAGCTACTATATATGTGTGTATATATATATATATATATACACACACACACACACACACACACACACACACACACACACACACACACAGTGCTGATACAGGTAGATATATAATCACACTGCTGCTTTATGTGTTGTGTTGAGTGCTTTAGTTTGAGCCCAAGTTACAGTATGTCTGCATAGAAACCCACATGGAATGTTTTCACAGGATACATACAGATCATAGATACAGATACATACAGATACATACAGATACATACAGATACATACAGATACATACAGGATACATACAGATCAAAGATACAGATACATACAGGTCAAAGATACAGATACATACAGATACATACAGATACATACAGGATACATACAGATCAAAGATACAGATACATACAGATACATACAGATACATACAGGATACATACAGATCAAAGATACAGATCAAAGATACAGATACATACAGATACATACAGATCATACATACAGATCATAGATACAGATACATACAGATACATACAGATACATACAGGGCAGTGTTGTGTTCTAGTTTTTTCTTGAAGGTATACTATGATTATTCCCTGCCTCCCACGCGCACAGCATGCGCGCGTCTATAATTAATTAAATGTAAAAAATTTGCACGCGCGCGTGTGGCCCACAAAAATATTTTATGTTAAAATTTTCCGTATATATGCTTTGTACTGATTTTTCTTACTGATGTCTGATCACCTGAGCTCAACCACTTCCAAGCTTAGATGCATTTTCAATGCAACAAACTCGGCCAGGCCCAGTTTCACAGTAACACTGAGTAGCCTACACTTACAATATGCTTTGTACTGATTTTCTACTGTTTCTAATGTTAATCATAATCACCCTGTAACTCAACCACTTCGGAGCTGCTTTTAGCCTTGGATGCATTTAAAAAATACATATATATTACCATAGAAGTGCAAGGATTGTTATAAATAAATGCTGGTTAGGCTTATCAGATATAATAGCAGTGTTAACAGCGAGCCTTCCTGTATCTATTACAGAATTAACTTGGCATTGAAGACACAAACTGTATTGACAAAACTGTGTTTTGCTGTGCTATGACGCGCAATTTGAATACTAATGAAGTACTCAATTCAGTGACCTATTCAATGAAGTGAATGGCAGGTCGTTGAAATGAGTGAATTCCTTCGCCAGTAGCCATTAATTATCACCTCAAGAACAATAGCCACGCACATGATAAGCCATCACCTCAGAGTTAGACTAGTCAGATGGTCAGACCACACTTTTGCTGTTTGTATTGCTGCGCCCCCCAGCCCAGCCAGCAGCCACTCCTGGGTGCAGCGTATCAGATGCGTGTCAACGTATCAGATAGGCTGTTTTGAACAGTTTTTGAAGGTATACGGTGGTGACGGAAAAAAATCTCAAGGTATACGCCGTACACAGCATCTGACGGTAGAACACACCACTGATACAGGGAGAGTTAGTTAGCCTCATTAAGAACCTCTCAGGTCCTACACTGAGGTCTCCCAGAATCGGTTGAACGTCCACAAAGGGTCCTCTGTTGACCCTTTTGTCTACATCGTATCCAAAAACTAATGGTAGATTCCAGAGCGTACAGATGTTTAAGGTTTGGTCCGGCAAAAAATATTTTAGGTCAGGGACGAAACTACCCGTTTAAATGTCTTATTTAGTCAGCCTGTGGTGGAATGTTTTCCATTCAACCTGGAAACCCCCCCCCCCACGTCAGGTGACAGTACTGCTCCCGGTTCGCCTACAAAGTGAAACATGGCCGAAAACCCCACAATAACGTAAAAGTGAAAATACACTAGCACTAAATACACTTGGTTGAAATGGCTGATGAGTCACTGGCATTGTGCTGGTGGCCTGGTGGGCTGGTGGTTTGTTAGGCTGTTCACTCACTGACTGAGAACTTGTTTTGTTTTCCAGATGAAAATGTTGAGCAGCTTCTGCTGGACAAAGACAAAGTCCTCCTGCTGCTCAGGAGCCATCTCCTCCAGACTGACATACGACTTCTCTACGAGCTGCTCTACGTTCTCCATTACAGCAGTGGAAGGAACAGGACCTTCAGAGCACTGAAGCAGGTAAAGCCTCCATTCATACCACTAAAGATTACTTTACTTTACATTACATTACATTACATTACATTACAGTCATACGACTAAAGATTACATTACATTACAGGGGACCCCCACACAAGATGTGTGCTGTTGAAATGTTTTAAAAATAATCCAAAATTATATTTTTTTTCCAAGATTAAAAAAAGATACTAGCAGTCTCGATATGTTGTGAACTTGTAGATCGTCTATTTTCAAATAGAACTACTGCCCCCCCAACCCATAGATCTGCCCCGTCACGTTGCTCTGTTGTTCCCCTTGCCCTATTGTCTGCCTGTCTGTCTTTGCATTAACGTGTGTGTGTGTGTGTGTGTGTGTGTGTGTGTGTGTGTGTGTGTGTGTGTGTGTGTGTGTGTGTGTGTGTGTGTGTGTGTGTGTGTGTGTGTGTGTGTGTGTGTCAGGTTGAACAATGCATCAACAGGTTGAAGGAAATGAAGCTGGAAGCTGCCCTGGAGGATCTGATGGATCTGTGTCCCACTAAATTCCAAAGGTAATGAACTTACAGGAGGATCTACTGTTGAATAAGTATTATTACTTAGTTAAATGTACTTCATAAAGTATTATTACTTAGTTAAATGTACTTCATAAAGGCATCAGTTGGATGCTCTATCCCAAGACAAAGCCTTTCAGGCTATGATGCAACTCCAATCCATACTGTCTGTCAGACTGTCACAGTCCAACAAAAAGATGGAGGCTAGAACTTTAACTTAAAAACCATGCCAGCATGTGATTTAAACTAGGAACACGCTGTGAGCTTGTAGATCTGCTATTTTTTGAAAAATAATGAAAATGTGTGCAGATCTTTGAATATGTATTTTTTTGAACAAATTGTTTTTACTTATTTGGCCGCGGACCCCCATCTCAAAATATGTTGTTCCAGGGACCTTCCAGAAGCAAAGATTTGAGTTACAAATGTTCGCTTAAAAAAGAAGTGTGTGTGTGTGTGTGTGTGTGTGTGTGTGTGTGTGTGTGTGTGTGTGTGTGTGTGTGTGTGTGTGTGTGTGTGTGTGTGTGTGTGTGTGTGTGTGTGTGTGTGTGTGTGTGTGTGTGTGTGTGTGTGTGTGTTCAAACAAAAGATTTGCACACGATTTTTCAAAAATAGCAGATCTAAGCGCTAGGAGCTTGTATTTGTATATCTGCTATTTTTGAATAGCTAAAGTATAAAATAATGGTTAAAGTGTGGTTTCTGTGTCAATGAGTTTAGTCCATAATGTTGAATATAAATGTGTCTGTATTTCAGAGAGCAGAGCATGAAGGGCTCAGAGTGTGAGGTTCCCAGTCAGCCCAGGCTGGAGTGGCTCTGTCTCAAAGTGCTGGGAGCCGCCCGACTCATGAGCTGTACCATGACTCACTGTAGCAGAGCCTTCATGTATCCTTTAAATATTTAAATATGTAGCCTTTATGTATCCTTTAAATATGTAAATATGTAGCCTTTATGTATCCTTTAAATATGTACATATGTAGCCTTTATGTATCCTTTAAATATGTACATATGTAGCCTTTATGTATCCTTTAAATATGTAAATATGTAGCCTTTATGTATCCTTTAAATATGTACATATGTAGCCTTTATGTATCCTTTAAATATGTACATATGTAGCCTTTATGTATCCTTTAAATATGTAAATATGTAGCCTTTATGTATCCTTTAAATATGTAAATATGTAGCCTTCATGTATCCTTTAAATATGTAAATATGTAGCCTTTATGTATCCTTTAAATATGTAAATATGTAGCCTTTATGTATCCTTTAAATATGTAAATATGTAAATATGTAAATATGTAGCAGAGCCTTAACGGTGGCATTATGGTCCAAAAGCTTTGACTCTCTCAGAGGCATTAGAGTAGACTGTCTGAGTCACAGAGGCATTAGAGTAGACTGTCTGAGTCTCAGAGGCATTAGAGTAGACTGTCTGAGTCTCAGAGGCATTAGAGTAGACTGTCTGAGTCTCAGAGGCATTAGAGTAGACTGTCTGAGTCTCAGAGGCATTAGAGTAGACTGTCTGAGTCTCAGAGGCATTTATCAGATGCTCTTCAATCCAGAGCGACTTGCAGTAAGCAAGGTAAACACAAAGTAATACATCAAATGCATTGAGCAGGGGTCTTCAAGTTTTTCAGGCCAAGGACCCCCTAGCTGAGAGGGAGATGAAGCAGGCCAGGGACCCCCTTTTATATAATGTATAAAATTGTGTTTCAGATTAAACTTGTAATGTTTCTATCTATCAATGATGAAACATAGATTCATTCAAGTTCATTTATTTAAGACTGGCAGTTGGCAGCACACAGCATTCATCATGTCTCTTGTATATACTAGTATCTGTAAATGTTTGTAGGCGTGGCCTATATATAGCATGGTATGATGGCATGGTACAAAGCATAGATGGTAGTAATGATGCCATCTTGTGGTCATTATAAATCATATCAACACATCCCCCTTTCTTGAAATGCTAAAAGCCACAACAATACATCTGCACATCTCTGCTTAAACTGTTACAATACCATCTTTTCTTTTTTTTTTTTTTAAATAAACATGCATAACACAACGATGTCCATCATATTTTTTTTCTTTTTTTTAAATGCGTGCTCAAATGTGATAAGTGTTTTTTTTTTTTAGTTTTTAGTTTTTTTAGTGCAAAAGGATACATCTATGTGCTGTTCTTTTAGAGGACCAGTCTATCCGGTGGTTTAGACTGGCGTGTAGACCTTCTTAGTATAGGTGATGAAGGTAGAGGTGCAGCTGGAAGTGGCACACTTGTCACCTCAGCTGGCGATGGTGCTGCTGTTGTGCAAACTTCTTCATCATCAGTTGACTGTTCTTTAAGTGTCTCTGTTGTTTTTAACAAGCTCCGCCTATTCCTTCTCAGGACTTGACCATCTTCTGTTCTGACGGTGTAGGATCTCGGACCCACTTCCTCGAGAACTGTGGCTTTCTTGTTCCAGTTGTTTGAATCTTCAAGTCTCACTGTGTCATGTTGTGACAGTGGCACTAAACTTTTTGACACTTTGTCATAGTTTGCTTTCTGTCTGTTTTGTAGACACTTCTGTTTCTGTCTCACAATGTTATACTTCTTCTGTTTTGCAGTGTAAGGAAGCGTGGTTCGTAGCCTGCGTCCCATCAGAAGCTCAGCAGGAGACATTCCATGTTCTAGTGGTGATGCTCTGTAACTCAATAGAGCTAGATATGGATCAGATCCACTCTCTCGTGCTTTCTTGAGCAGTTTTTTTACTATGTGCACACCTTTTTCTGCTTTACCATTGGACTGGGCATACAGGGGACTTGAGGTTACATGCTGGAAATCATATTCTTCTGCAAAGTTCTGGAACTCCTTACAGTTGTAACATGGCCCGTTGTCACTTTGCAAAGTCTGACAAATTCCATGTCTCGCGAAGATAGATTTCATATGTGTAATCACACAAGTAGCTGTCATGCTGGAAAGCAGTGCGATCTCTGGATAATTTGAAAAATAATCTATGACTAGTAGATAATTCTTTCCATCCAAGTGGAACAAGTCAGTTCCCACTTTCTGCCAAGGCACACTAGGTAGTTCTGTGGTTATCATGGGCTTTTTGCTGCTTTGTCTGGTGTTTCAGACACGTTTCACTGCTCGAGACCATCTTGTCAATGTCTGTGTTGATTCCTGGCCAATAAACTGCTGTTCTGGCTCTTCTTTTGCATTTTTCCATTCCGAGGTGCCCCTCGTGAAGTCTTTTCAACATTTCTTGTCTCAGTGTCTGAGGAATGACAATTCTGTTCTTTCTGAGTAAAAGCCCATTTATCACACTCAGCTCTGCTCTGATGTTGTAGTATTGTTGACATTCACCTTTTGGCCAGTTCTCTTCCAGATTTTTCATGACCCTCTGTAGTACTGGGTCCTTTTCAGTTTCTGCTGCAATCTTCTTAGATTTTCTGTCTGACAAAGGTAATGCTTTTGCAATCATGTTCACATGTATTTGGACATCAATCTCTGTAGAGCTCACTGGTGTGTCACTCAGTGTCGTTGCCCTGGACAGTGCATCAGCCACAACTATGTGTTTACCTGGTGTGTATATCAGCTCGAAATCATAACGTTGCAGCTTCATCATTAGTCTTTGAATGCGTGGTGACATCTCACTGAGGTTTTTCTTTATGATGGATATTAATGGCTTGTGGTCTGTCTCTGCCACAAACTTTGGTAGGCCATACACATAACTGTGGAACTTTTCAAATCCATACACTAATCCTAAACACTCTTTTTCGATTTGTGCATAGCGACATTCAGTTATTGTCATTGTTCTTGACGCGTAGGCAACAGGTCTCCAATCTTCTCCATCAGCTTGTAGTAGCACTGCTCCTATTCCATTTTTGGACGAGTCAGTGGAAATCTTTATCCTTTTGGATGGGTCGAAAAACGTCAGCACTGGTTCTGTTGTGAGAATGGTTTTCAGTGTTTTCCACTCCTCTTCATGACTGTCAGTCCACTTAAAGTCACACTTGTGTTGTAACAGCTGTCTGAGGTGCACTGTTTTTGTTGATAAAGTTGGTATGAATTTTCCAATGAAATTGATCATTCCCAGCACTCTCAACACACCTTGCTTATCTTCAGGCCTCGGCATCTCCAGTATAGCTTTCACCTTGCGGATGTCAGGCTCGATACCTGCACTCGAAAGCTTGTCTCCCAGAAAGGTGATTTCTCCCACACCAAAGTGACATTTTGCTCTGTTCAGTTTTAGTCCATGCCTTTTGATGTTTTGCAACACTTTGATGAGTCTCTCATTGTGCTGTTCCAGTGTGGATCCCCACACAACTACATCATCCACGTACACCCGTGCTCCTTCTACACCTTCCAATATGTGCTCCATTGTTCTGTGGAACACTTCAGGTGCAGAGCATATTCCAAAAGGCATTCTCTGGAATGAGTAGCGACCAAACGGTGTATTGAATGTACAGTACTTTGTGCTGTCCTCATGCAGTTTGATCTGCCAAAAGCCCTGTGAAGCATCCAATTTACTGAAGTACTTTGCACCGGCCATTTCACTCGTTATTTCTTCTCTTGTTGGAATCTGATAATGTTCTCTTTTAATGTTTGTATTGAGGTCTTTTGGATCCATGCACACACGTAGATCTCCATTTGGTTTCTTGACACACACCATTGAATTCACCCACTCTGTGGGCTCCTCCACTCTCTTTATAACTCCCAGTGACGTCATTCGGTCGAGCTCTTGCTTCAGCTTTTCTCTGAGCGGTGCTGGAACCCGCCTGGGAGCATGAATGACTGGCTGTGCATCATCTTTTAGTTGGATCTTGTAGGTGTATGGTAAGACACCAAACGCTCGGAATACATCTGTATACTGATCCACTATTGTCTCTACGTTATTCTGTGCATTTGTTTTGATGCTATACATCCTCTTCACTAGACCCAATAGTTCACATGCTTCATCTCCCAACAGTGAGTCATGTCCATCTGGAACTATTACAAACATGAGGTGATGCTCTTTGCCTTTAACTCTCACCTTCAGTCTGCACATTCCTCTTGTGGAGATGGGTTGTCCATTGTAGGCCTTCAGTGGAATTGGATTAGGACGAATATGTGGCTTCACTTTCATGTCCCTGATGTGAAGTTCATTTATCATGTTAGCATTTGCTCCTGTATCCAGTTTGAAAGCAATAACAGCTCCATTTATGTGCAATGGCTCGGTCCACTTGTCCTGCTCCACTTGATTCACACTTGTCTTTTTCGTCTCTTCAGACATGTTGTCCACATCCTGTGTCACCATGCCCACAAAGAAGGAATCACACAGGTCATTTTCCTCCTCCACTGTGTGTACACGTTCTCCTCTGCCTGGTTTCCCCTTGGAAAAGCACTGTTTGGAAAAGTGATTCTGTCCTTGACATTTGTGACACATTTTTCCATATGCTGGGCATTGTTTTGGTGCATGACGCCCACCACATCTTTTGCAATTAAAAGTCTCTGATTTATTTCGCTGATTGAACTGCCTCGGAAATTTGTTGAACTTTGTCTTCTGTGACACCATGGCGATTGCTGCGCCATCTTTAGCGTCTCCAGCGAATGTTCTCGCATGCTGCATGGCTATTTCACTGGCATGGCTTATTTTCACAGCCGATACAAGGGTTAGCTCTGTCTCTCTTAGCAACCTCTCTCTCAGTTTTGAATCTTGTATGCCAAACACAAGCTGATCACGGATCATAGAATCCTGTACAACTCCAAAGTTGCACGTTCTAGCTTTTAGCTTTAAGTCCGTTAGAAACACATCAAAACTTTCAGCTGGCTGTTGCATTCTCGAGCGAAACACATACCGTTCAAAGGTTTCATTCTTCTTTGGTGAACAGTGTTCATCAAACTTCTTGACAACCTCGTCAAACTTGTCTTTGTCTTCCGCGTCGGCGAACACAAATGTGTTGTATACTTCCACGTCTTGTTGTCCCGCGACGGTCAGAAGCAGTGCAATCCTCCGTGTATCCGCCTTTGTATCCAGTCCTACAGCCATCAGGTACAGCATGAAACGCTGTTTGAAGGTGCGCCACTCGTAGTCAACATTACCAGTCCAATTCACAGCGTCTGGCGGCTTTACACTTTCCATCTTGACGACTCGTATCCCACTCCTGGTACCATGTAATGTTTCTATCTATCAATGATGAAACATAGATTCATTCAAGTTCATTTATTTAAGACTGGCAGTTGGCAGCACACAGCATTCATCATGTCTCTTGTATATACTAGTATCTGTAAATGTTTGTAGGCGTGGCCTATATATAGCATGGTATGATGGCATGGTACAAAGCATAGATGGTAGTAATGATGCCATCTAGTGGTCATTATAAATCATATCAACACAACTTTTCTTTTTTACTTGGTCTGCTCTTTTCTCCCTCTACACCTATACCTCTACACCTAGAGGCGTTGTGAGCTTGTAGATGTTCGCTTAAAATATAGATATATTCAAAGATTTGCATGCATTGTCTAGATTTGTCTAGATTTTCAAAAATAGCAGATCTACAAGCTCATAGTGTGGCATTCAGTGCCGCGCTATGAGCTTGACCAAAGAAATGTAAAATGACAGAGATGCTTTCCCGGATTGAAGGGGTTAGGTTAGGGAATATGATTTGTACTTATAGAATATGTGCCACTTTATGTGTTTTTCCCTTAACCTGCATGACCTGCATGACCTGCAGACTCTCCAAGCAGACTCTGAAGTGGGAGGAATTCATTATCTTGAACGTTGTGATAACCAGCATGCTCAGCCGTCTGTGGTGAGTCCTCTCTGTACCTTAACACTGATAGAGTACATGTAAGAATACCTATTACATCTAATAGAGTACATGCAACAATACCTTATACATCTAATAGAGTACATGCAACAATACCTTATCTAACTTAAACATACTGATAGAGTACATCTTAAACATACTGATAGAGTACATGTAAGAATACCTATTACATCTATGTAAGGACCATACTGGCGTCAATACATGTAATTGTCTATTCACAGTTTTGGACAAATCGTACGTACATATGATAATTATTTTTCCATTGGTGGCTTCTTTCAGATTTCTCACATGCCTGCATATTCTCCATATTCATTCAAATGTTACTGAACTTAAGGGAAACGTTCATTGCCCATTTTAAGAAGTCAAAGACATGTTTGTTCGTACAACCAATCTTTTCTCTGCTAGACTTTTCGAAAAACAATCTGCTTTTAAAATGATTTAAAGCACAATAATAACATGACGTGACAAATAATAGTTTGAGTAAAACAATGGCAGTGATATTTATTTAGTATGTTGGAATAATACATTTCTAAATGCTCAATTATTACCCACATATATTTCAATCAAGTTTAAAGTCGCTGCAATTGTACTGAAACTTATGGAATCCAATGCTTCCTTGAAAAAAACATACTACAATATGCTTGGGAAAATGGTAACAGTTATTATTATTTATAATTAATGCATTTCATTGAACTCTAGTAGGCAAACCACAAGGCAAATAGTCCCATAAGTGCTGAGAGACAAGGAACCTCGCCTCTGTCACATCTAAGTGACAAACATGTTAGAAGGAGTGACCAAGGTGTATCTGCATAGTAAACTAACATGTATGGAAAGAAGGTGTAAAGTATAAAATGAGCTGTACTTAGTAGTCAATAAGCTAAACATGTATAAAATGAGCTGTACTTAGTAGTCAATAAGCTAAACATGGCAGTGTGTACTTTGGCCTGATTTATACTTACTTGTGCGCTGGTGTCATGCTGCAAACTTGCCCCCCCCCCCAAAAAAAATCAGGGTGTTTTTCCGGGGCATCCTGGCCAACCTGGCCCCCCTCTACATGCAGATCCTGCATCTCCTCAGAGAGGTGTCCCAGGCTCGGCCCATGCCCTACCTCACGGACTACTCCCTTCCAGAAGACATGGTTCAGTTCCTGGGACCTTCTGACCAAACTGACCAAACCTCCTTGATGGCAGAGCCAGAACCATCACTGTCTGTCTCTGCCGTGCAGAAAGATCTGGAAGCCCTACATCCACATGTGAGCCACAGATCCAGCCCAAAGAAGACTCCCAAACGCTACAAGTCTGTGGTGAGTCCTTCCTTCATGTTAAGACTGATAGAGTACATATTATCTAACTATATAAATGGCGTCCGACTTCCGCACCCTCGGTGGCGACACCCCACAGCTCTGTTATCGAATAAACAACGCACCGCCAGACCACATGTCGCCAACTGACTCGCCACGCCGGCCGCGCTGAATTTACGCCTCGCATAGGGGACATCTCACTGCTCACTACACCTTTTCCACCGCGCAACATAATTAATTCTACTCACCAAATGTCGGACAAAACGGAAGGGGAGGCAGCTTCGTACCATTTACCGTGCGCACGACCTCATCACCACAACAGCAGCCAGCCGCTGCGGGGGTTTTTTCCTTTTTTTCCAAACTTTTTTTTTGGTCACCATTTTCTCCAGGAACCATTTCTGGTGTAACGACACCGGCAGCATGCACTGGGTTGCCAGGTTTGCACAGCCAGCGCCAGAAACAAGCAACCACCTTCATGAAAAAAAAAAAAACACCGAAATGGTCCGCAATGTTCCAGGGGTGTCCCCACGCGTCCCAACACTCCACAGGGGGTCAGTGGACCATCAGGGGGTCCGCGGACCCCCTGTGGACCCCCTGAAACATAACAAATATTATTTCTTCAAATTTTTTCCTTTTTCAAAAAAACTTTTCCACAGTTTTACTCCGGCGATTTGGGTCCCCCAATATACACACGGCCACGCTGGGCCCCGTGCGCGGCTGGGGTTGAGGGGGGCGTAGCCCCCCGAAACTCTAGTTACCTATATATTACCTATTCATCTAACTTAAACACACTGATAGAGTACATATTATTACCTATATAATACCTATTCATCTAACTTAAACATACTGATAGAGTACATATTATTACCTATATATTACCTATTCATCTAACTTAAACACACTGATAGAGTACATATTATTACCTATATAATACCTATTCATCTAACTTAAACACACTGATAGAGTACATGTAAGAATACCTATTCATCTAACTTAAACACACTGATAGAGTACATGTAAGAATACCTTATCTAACTTAAACACACTGATAGAGTACATGTAAGAATACCTATTCATCTAACTTAAACAGACTGATAGAGTACATGTAAGAATACCTATTCATCTAACTTAAACACACTGATAGAGTACATATTATTACCTATATAATACCTATTCATCTAACTTAAACACACTGATAGAGTACATGTAAGAATACCTTATACATCTAACTTAAACAGACTGATAGAGTACATGTAAGAATACCTATTCATCTAACTTAAACAGACTGATAGAGTACATGTAAGAATACCTATTCATCTAACTTAAACCATTAAGACTGGGAACACATTTGTGTCATTTTAATATTTGTGAAGATTTGACTTACAATGTTCTCTTGCCCAAAGAAATCTAAAATGGCTGATGATGATTTTCTCAGGTTCCCAAAATCTACACGTCCGTCAGAGTCAAAGAGCTGGAGGTCCTGATCCAGAAGAAACAGAGGGATTACCTGACGCTGAAGAACGGGATTACCAAGAAGATGACGCGGCTGAGGAGGTGCGTGAAAAAGGAGGACTTTGTGACCGCGCGGAGGGAGGCGCAGAAGCAGCTGATACGGGCGAGGATGGAGATTAAGAAACATAAAGAGATGCTGAGGAAGGCGAAGGAGAAGGAAGACAAGATGAAGGAGAAGGAAGACAAGATGAATAAGAGGCGCTTAGAAGAACCTGACCTAGGTGTCCCAGTGAAAAGAGGTGTGTAGTATATTATTCTTCCACTCATTCTAAATTCTTTATGGCGTTGGTTCTCAATTTGGGGTCCGGGGACCCCCAGGGGTCCTTGAGGGGGTTCCAGAGGGTCCCCAGCTAAAGTAGTTAATGTAGCATTCACAATCATTCAAAACCACTTTATCCACATATATGTTGATTATTCATACAGTATGCTGGCAGCATAAAGAGAAAAATATCAATGTTTTTACCATTTTTAATATTTGTAACAAATCTTCTCTTCTGGGGGTCCCTGGCACAAAACATTTTCAGATGGGGGTCCATACTGCATACATATCATACTGTATACATATCAATTTAGGGAAGACTGGGTCCCAGGCTAAGCTATTGCACTGTTCCTCCTGGCTCACAAATCATGCTCAGACAGGGAAAACAAATAATAATTCTACACACAATGTGTTACTTTATCTAATGCAGCCATACTGTCTGTACATTATATATATATGTATATTACTGTAACACACATTCTACATCCCTCTCCCCTTTATATATCTAATGCAGCCATACTGTCTGTACATTATATATATATGTATATTACTGTAACACACATTCTACATCCCTCTCCCCTTTTATATGCAGAACCATCTAGACTGTATAGGGCGTAGGACATGATAATAATACTATAGAATAAGTAGAACATTGATCAGAGTCCAGTGATAAAGTGGAAGCTGTTTATGTATTAAATATACTAAACATTAAATATACTAAACATTAAATAAACTAAACATTAAATAAACTAAAGTAATGATACACTGACTCTTTCACAGTTGGAATCTTTGATATCATTGATGGAGAAGCTTTACTCAAGGTCTTCAAGGACTTTACAGAGGTATGTGAGCCCAATAAATATATAATATATAAATATATGCCTCTCCTATTTTTGTTAATTGGTTATTAATCCATTAAGATTTATTTGGCTATTTTTTTTTATTAATTTGTGCAGATATTAGAATATATATTTTTAAAGGGAACATTTTTTACTCAAATCTTTGCTTCTGGGGGGTCCCTATTACAAAATATCTTGAGATGGGGGTCCGCGGCCAAATACACTGATATAGAAACATACGTTTTTCAAAAAAACTGTTAGGATTTAGAAGACATTTGTAGAATGTTCCAGAAGCAAAGATTTAAGTTAAAATGTTTGCTTTAAAAAATGTATATATTCAAAAGTCTTGCACACGATTCTTTCAAAAATATCAGATCTACAAGCTTGTTGTAGATCTGCTATTTTTGAATATCCCAAAGAAATCTAAAAATTACACAGATTCTCTTTCCTCTAAATCAACTATTTAGCATAAATTATTACATCATCATCTTATGCTCATATTTACTACTGTACTATCTGTACTGTATGGTTCTATGTGGTACGCTCTTATGGTTCTATGTGGTATGGTCTTATGGTTCTATGTGGTATGGTCTTATGGTTCTATGTGGTATGGTCTTATGGTTCTATGTGGTACGGTCTTATGGTTCTATGTGGTACGGTCTTATGGTTCTATGTGGTACGGTCTTATGGTTCTATGTGGTATGGTCTTATGGTTCTATGTGGTATGGTCTTATGGTTCTATGTGGTATGGTCTTATGGTTCTATGTGGTACGGTCTTATGGTTCTATGTGGTACGGTCTTATGGTTCTATGTGGTACGGTCTTATGGTTCTATGTGGTACGGTCTTATGGTTCTATGTGGTACGGTCTTATGGTTCTATGTGGTATGGTCTTATGGTTCTATGTGGTATGGTCTTATGGTTCTATGTGGTACGGTCTTATGGTTCTATGTGGTACGGTCTTATGGTTCTATGTGGTATGGTCTTATGGTTCTATGTGGTATGGTTATGGTTCTATGTGGTACGGTCTTATGGTTCTATGTGGTATGGTCTTATGGTTCTATGTGGTATGGTCTTATGGTTCTATGTGGTATGGTCTTATGGTTCTATGTGGTATGGTCTTATGGTTCTATGTGGTATGGTCTTATGGTTCTATGTGGTATGGTCTTATGGTTCTATGTGGTATGGTCTTATGGTTCTATGTGGTACGGTCTTATGGTTCTATGTGGTACGGTCTTATGGTTCTATGTGGTACGGTCTTATGGTTCTATGTGGTACGGTCATATGGTTCTATGTGGTACGGTCTTATGGTTCTATGTGGTATGGTCTTATGGTTCTATGTGGTACGGTCTTATGGTTCTATGTGGTACGGTCTTAGGGTTCTATGTGGTACGGTCTTAGGGTTCTATGTGGTACGGTCTTAGGGTTCTATGTGGTACGGTCTTATGGTTCTATGTGGTACGGTCTTATGGTTCTATGTGGTACGGTCTTATGGTTCTATGTGGTACGGTCTTATGGTTCTATGTGGTACGGTCTTATGGTTCTATGTGGTACGGTCTTATGGTTCTATGTGGTACGGTCTTATGGTTCTATGTGGTACGGTCTTATGGTTCTATGTGGTACGGTCTTATGGTTCTATGTGGTACGGTCTTATGGTTCTATGTGGTACGGTCTTATGGTTCTATGTGGTACGGTCTTATGGTTCTATGTGGTATGGTCTTATGGTTCTATGTGGTATGGTCTTATGGTTCTATGTGGTATGGTCTTATGGTTCTATGTGGTATGGTCTTAGGGTTCTATGTGGTACGGTCTTATGGTTCTATGTGGTACGGTCTTATGGTTCTATGTGGTACGCTCTTATGGTTCTATGTGGTACGCTCTTATGGTTCTATGTGGTACGGTCTTATGGTTCTATGTGGTACGGTCTTATGGTTCTATGTGGTATGGTCTTATGGTTCTATGTGGTACGGTCTTATGGTTCTATGTGGTATGGTCTTATGGTTCTATGTGGTACGGTCTTATGGTTCTATGTGGTACGGTCTTATGGTTCTATGTGGTACGGTCTTATGGTTCTATGTGGTATGGTCTTATGGTTCTATGTGGTATGGTCTTATGGTTCTATGTGGTATGGTCTTATGGTTCTATGTGGTATGGTCTTATGGTTCTATGTGGTACGGTCTTATGGTTCTATGTGGTATGGTCTTATGGTTCTATGTGGTATGGTCTTATGGTTCTATGTGGTACGGTCTTATGGTTCTATGTGGTACGGTCTTATGGTTCTATGTGGTATGGTCTTATGGTTCTATGTGGTATGGTCTTATGGTTCTATGTGGTATGGTCTTATGGTTCTATGTGGTATGGTCTTATGGTTCTATGTGGTACGGTCTTATGGTTCTATGTGGTACGGTCTTATGGTTCTATGTGGTACGGTCTTATGGTTCTATGTGGTACGGTCTTATGGTTCTATGTGGTATGGTCTTATGGTTCTATGTGGTATGGTCTTATGGTTCTATGTGGTATGGTCTTATGGTTCTATGTGGTATGGTCTTATGGTTCTATGTGGTATGGTCTTATGGTTCTATGTGGTATGGTCTTATGGTTCTATGTGGTATGGTCGTATGGTTCTATGTGGTATGGTCTTATGGTTCTATGTGGTATGGTCTTATGGTTCTATGTGGTATGGTCTTATGGTTCTATGTGGTATGGTCTTAGGGTTCTATGTGGTACGGTCTTAGGGTTCTATGTGGTACGGTCTTATGGTTCTATGTGGTACGGTCTTATGGTTCTTCTATGTGGTATGGTCTTATGGTTCTATGTGGTATGGTCTTATGGTTCTATGTGGTACGGTCTTATGGTTCTATGTGGTACGGTCTTATGGTTCTATGTGGTATGGTCTTATGGTTCTATGTGGTATGGTCTTATGGTTCTATGTGGTATGGTCTTATGGTTCTATGTGGTACGGTCTTATGGTTCTATGTGGTATGGTCTTATGGTTCTATGTGGTACGGTCTTATGGTTCTATGTGGTATGGTCTTATGGTTCTATGTGGTATGGTCGTATGGTTCTATGTGGTACGGTCTTATGGTTCTCATATCTGCTGCAGGAATCTACAGAAGAAGAATCCTCCACACAGGAAGCTGATGTTAACCATAAAGGAATGTTCCACCAACAAGTGAACACAGTCGCCACCTTCACAGACCTGGCAACCCGCCTGGAGCTCATGATCCCATGGTGTAAATCTCACAGCTTCAGACAGGAAACACGTCTTCTGTCCTTCGTCCTCCTGAGGTGTCTTAAGATGAAACGTCTGGAAGCAGCAGGTTTCAGGTAATAATAATAATAATAATAATAAGGTTTCAGGTAATAATAATAATAATAATAATAATAATAAGGTTTCAGGTAATAATAATGATAATAATAATAATAATAATAATAATAATAAGGTTTCAGGTAATAATAATGATAATAATAATAATAATAATAAGGTTTCAGGTAATAATAATGATAATAATAATAATAATAATAATAATAAGGTTTCAGGTAATAATGATAATAATAATAATAATAATAAGGTTTCAGGTAAGGAACATTTTGGTATAAAACTCTATATCGTTGCTGTAGAGGTGAAACCTCCATATTGTCAAAAAGATACTTTTCATGATTCAAATAAAGATAGCAGATCCACTTGTAGATCGGCTATCTTTGTGTGACACTGTAGTATGAAGAAGAAGTGCATTCATTTACAACTAAAAAAAAGTTTAAATATGGAGATGAGATGTTTCTGCCACACAGCAACCATATCTAACTATATTTCAGTGTCTTCACTTATTAAGCCATTAAAACCAGGAAAGCATCTGTGTCATTTGAGACTTTTGCGTTGGTTATTAAAATATTGCAGATATACAAGCTTGTACATACAAAGTATTGTACCTGCCAATACTTTGTATTGGCAGATTCCACCCCAGAGGTCAAATAAAAGTGCGGTGTGACCGTGCCCTTAGAAGGCATTTGTAGAATGGGCCTCTGGTCTTAATCTATCTCTGTCATTCTGTGAGCTCAGGGTCCACAGGAAGTTGAGGATCTTCAAACAGGAAGCCTGCTGGGCCTCCTCTCCCACGGGACCCGTCCCCACCAGCTTCCTGTCTGTCTCTGCGCTCCGGAGGAGAGCCTATCCTAGAACACGTTTCCAGTGTCTCCGGGAAAGATTCAACCACAGGACGGCCAGAAGAGTCGTCCTCCTCCCCCGCGCTGAAAGCAATCCGTATGAAAGCCCAGGAGGACAGAGGACCGACTCGCCGGTGTCTACAAAGCCTGCTCAACAAGCAGACCAGAACGTTCCTCTGACTGAGAGCGGTGAACATGCAACTTCATCTAAAAGCACAGCTCTGGCCTCTCTGTCTGACAGCAGCCATGATGAAATAGATGAAATAGATGATATATTTGGCTCGGTCGGCTTCTGACATTTTTTATTTACAATAAAATGAAAGTTCAAGACAACAAATGTACTTCAAGAAGTTGCGAAGGAAGCTGTTTTGGTCGAGTGTCTATAGAGCACCGAAGTCTGACGTAATTTACACATCATACCTGGTTTGCGGTTTTCCACTCCCATTCTGAATTCCCATAGACCTGTTTAATATCACGTCAAATAAGAACTGTGTTCCAAAAATAAACAAACTGTATCAAATATAAGTGACTGACTATCATAAACTATAGAGAACCTGACAATATCACAGAGACAGTTTGTTTATTTTTGGAACAAAATTCTTATACGAGACGATTGTAAGATGACCCAATGTTATTCTCCATAGAGAAATGACTTTACGACCCAGAGGATGAACGAGTGACGTCATGACTTCTGTACTCTATACGAACACAATAAGCTCTATGCACAGCAGCCACATTGGAAATAAATTGGGCCTCTACTTCCCTCACAGGTGTTACCAATGATACAAATGAAGGCTCTGTTCCATTTAGTGTAGCACAGTGGTTCTAATGAAGGCTCTGTTCCATTTAGTGTAACACAGTGGTTCTAATGAAGGCTCTGTTCCATTTAGTGTAACACAGTGGTTATAATGAAGGCTCTGTTCCATTTAGTGTAACACAGTGGTTCTAATGAAGGCTCTGTTCCATTTAGTGTAACACAGTGGTTCTAATGAAGGCTCTGTTCCATTTAGTGTAACAGTGGTTCTAATGAAGGCTCTGTTCCATTTAGTGTAACACAGTGGTTCTAATGAAGGCTCTGTTCCATTTAGTGTAACACAGTGGTTCTAATGAAGGCTCTGTTCCATTTAGTGTAACACAGTGGTTCTAATGAAGGCTCTGTTCCATTTAGTGTAACACAGTGGTTCTAATGAAGGCTCTGTTCCATTTAGTGTAACACAGTGGTTCTAATGAAGGCTCTGTTCCATTTAGTGTAACACAGTGGTTCTCAAACATTTTCATTTCAAGGATAACTCTGAGAGAGTAAAAATGTGTACACTCTCAGAGTTTCACGCCCGGAAGGGTCCAATTGGAACCCCCTGAAGGACCCATGAGGGTCCCTGGACCACACTTTGAGACTGGTGTAGCAGAGTGGCAAGACATTGAATTGTAAAAACAAATATATAAAAAAACAAACCTATTCGATTACTTTTGCTACTTTAAAAGCACAAAGGAAATGCATGTAAATACTGATAGATATTTCAGCCAGGTGAAGATGGAAAGGCCACTGAAATGCATCGTTCAGCTGTGGTGTAAAGTAACTAAGTGCATTTACTGAAGTACTGTACTTAAGTACGATTTTGAGATATTTTGTACGGAGTATTTCCAATTTTCAATACTTTTACTTCTACTCCACTACACCTCAGAGGCAAATATTGTACTTTTACTCCACTACAATATTTGAAAAATGTTGTTACTAGTTACTTAAGCCCTATATACAATTTTCATTTTTTTTCTAAATATTTTCAGACATGTTATACATTTGAAAACTTGTGAAATACAAAATGTGAGTACTTTTTCCACCATTTTTTTTGTCGTTCAGAAGCTTCACTCGGTCACCTGGCGCCACCTAGTGGACATCCACTTAAACCACACCTAGTGGACATCCACTTATACCACAGACAATCAGAATGTAATGAGTTAAATAAGTCAGTATCTGGTTGTCTTCATAACATAATCATAAACACAGAAATAACCATAAACATTATTTATGAGGGTGATTTATTTAGAGCAGGAGGAAGTTTGTAAATCGTATTGAGGTATTTGAATGGTGAGTATTCTGACGTCATATCCTGTCTGATCCACGGGAGTTTCTAGATCCCATCGCCCGGATGGATTGCCGCTCTCTGATTGGCTAGTTGGAAGTAAGGCACCCGCTGACGCCGGGTGGCAACGTTCTGAGTATAATATATTATATATATATATATATATATATATATATATATATATATATATATATATATATATATATATATATATATATATATATAATATTATTATTATTCATTTGTTTAGAAGTTTATATATTCATTTTACAACCGATTTATTTTTATAATAATAGTGAAAAAAGACATTCCTTTAAACTCCAAACATTAACTCCAGATTAATGTCTTATAGACAATATTGTTATGATCTATTTATCTATGAGCTTCAGCTTCACACCCAGTAATACCATAACATGGATGCGTATATTATTCAGTGTAGGTTTATGTACATTTATCAATAACTAATAATAATAAAGAAAAGTATGCCAGTGGCTGAATGGTTGCTGTCCAACAACAGACTAGCCAATCACAGCATTGCAGTCCCTCCGGGCTATGGGAGGTTGGTGCTCTGTGGTTGCATCCACACATGAGCGTATGCTGACGGCAAACGCTACGCTTACGCTACATAATTAAGTTCATTTGGGGGTCCATGAGTCATGACATGAAAATGTTTGAGAACTAAAATAATCTTCTTGGTTTTTTTTTATTGGAAGCTCAAGACCAAATAAACCACTACACTTTAGAAACAAGCCCAAACAACACTAGCAATAACTATCGAAATGTGTGGATGTACCCACATGAGCGTATGCTGACGGCAAACGCTACGCTAGCCCCGTACACAACCATGTTAAGTTAGAAACCGGAAGTTCCGGTCCGGTTTTTCCTATAACATGGGTGTGTACGGGGCTAGCGTAGCGTTTGCCGTCAGCATACGCTCATGTGTGGATGTCTTCTGCAGCAGATCTGCACGTCAGTGTTGCCAGGTCCGCTTGTTATAAGCGACTTTGGGCTTGTTTTTCTGTAAAGTTGCCAGTAAATTTCGATAGTTATTGCTAGTGTTCTTTGGGCTTGTTTCTAAAGTGTAGTGGTTTATTTGGTCTTGAGCTTCCAATAAAAAAAAAACAAGGAGATTATTTTAGTTCTCAAACATTTTCATGTCATGGACCCCCAAATGAACTTAATTATGTATTTGTCGCTAAACCCCATCTGAAAATATGTTGTGCAGGGAGCCCCGCCTACTAGATTTGTGTTGTTAGAATGTTTCAACAAAAATCTTCCAAATATATTCTAGATTTTATTTCAAGATATCAATTTTATAAATAGCAGATCTACAAGCTCACAACGCGTCGCATCACGACACATTGTGAGCTTGTAAATCGGTTGTTTTCAATGTATACAGTATAGGTTTAAAGTGCTCATAATGGCCTAATAAATAGTTGCTTCTTTTGGTCTTTTTTTCCCTAGACCTGGGCTGCTTATTTCTCTCTCAAAACCTGGCAACACTGATATTCTGCACGTCCGGAAGGAGAGGGAGAAGGAAGGTGGGGTTTTTTGTTGCAGCCTGTCTGTCTGTCTGCAAGCCTGTCTGTCTGTGTGTGTTGCAGCCTGTCTGTCTATAGTTGCTACCTACGGCCACATTAAATGCTGCCATCCAGATAGCATCCATCCAGGGGACAGACACAGGGTAAGTTATAATAAACAGCATATTAATGTGTAATAACTGTGTAATAACTGCTGCTCTGCTACACTGTAGCAAAGCTCTTCATTCAAGGGAAAGGACGAGCAAACCACTGCTGCCTGGATTAGATCTAACAGTCCACCTATTATTATTATTATTATACATTATGATTTAGTACTTCATCTATTGTGGTGTGATTTTAGATGATTATCCTCGCCTGGATGGTGGAAAAACGTCTAATAATCCATGTTAGATGCTTGTATACAGTACTATAGGCGTTGTAGTTGGTGTCTGTCTTCATGCATTCAGCCTAAAGGATCAGCAGCATGGATATTCATATCAATATCCCTCTCTCTTCAAAATGTGACTTTTTGTGGTTTAACTTAATGTTGTTAATGTGGGCTATGGTGTAGTGGACACAATGTAGCCAGATCGTCCATTTCGTTACAATTGTAGCCTACTCTCTCTCTCTCTCTCTCTTGAGATACAAATGCACACACACACACACACACACACACACACACACACACACACACACACACACACACACACACACACACACACACACACACACACACACACTGAGTATTCTCTCGTGATCTGCTCTGTGTTAATTAATCTATTAAGACCGGGAACACATCTGTGTATCATTTATAGATTTATTTGGGTTATTTTGGAAATATCGTGAAAACTTGTGCAAATCTTTGAATACTTGTAACATTTTTAACTCAAATATTTGCTTCTGGGGGATTCTACAAATGTCTTCTAAATCCTAACAGTTTTCTGAACAAACTTATGTTGCTTTAATAATATCAGTGGTTCTCAAACTTTTTCATGTCAAGGCCCACCCAAAATCATATGTATTTGGCCACGGACCCCCATCTCAAAAATATGTTTTTCCAGGACCCCCCCCCCCCCCCCCAAATGTTCGCTTTAAAGAATATATAGCCTATATATTCAAAGATTTGCACACATTTTCACGATTCTTCAAAAAATAGCAGATCTACAAGCTCGTAGCGCGGCACAGTACGAGCTTGTAGATCTGCTATTTTTGAATAGCCAAATAAAATCTAAAATGACAAAGATGCGTTCCCGGTTTTAATGGGTTAAACTATCCATGATGCCACAGGCTGAGTGACCAGATCAGTGTGTCTGAAACCAGGCCTACATGTATGACACATACATGTACATGTATGACACATACATGTACATGTATGTGTCATACATGTACATGTATGTGTTGCTCTATAACAGCAGAATGAATGAATGAATGATCAGTTGTTGCTCTATAACAGCAGAATGAATGAATGAATGATCAGTTGTTGCTCTATAACAGCAGAATGAATGAATGAATGAATGAATGAACAGTTGTTGCTCTATAACAGCAGAATGAATGAATGAATGAATGAATGAATGATCAGTTGTTGCTCTATAACAGCAGAATGAATGAATGATTAGTTGTTGCTCTATAACAGCAGAATGAATGAATGAATGATCAGTTGTTGCTCTATAACAGCAGAATGAATGAATGAATGATCAGTTGTTGCTCTATAACAGCAGAATGAATGAATGAATGATTAGTTGTTGCTCTATAACAGCAGAATGAATGAATGAATGATCAGTTGTTGCTCTATAACAGCAGAATGAATGAATGAATGATTGGTTGTTGCTCTATAACAGCAGAATGAATGAATGAATGATCAGTTGTTGCTCTATAACAGCAGAATGAATGAATGAATGATTAGTTGTTCTGCTCTATAACAGCAGAATGAATGAATGAATGATCAGTTGTTGCTCTATAACAGCAGAATGAATGAATGATCAGTTGTTGCTCTATAACAGCAGAATGAATGAATGAATGATTAGTTGTTCTGCTCTATAACAGTGAACACGGTTCCCCTGAGGTGACACACCCAAGGTTGCTCATTATTGTGCCTTGAGTGCAATGTCACCTGTCAGCACAAAGCTCTTAGTTTCCACACAACATCACACTGTTTTCCTCTCTCTCTCTCTCTCTCTCTCTCTCCCACACACACACACACACACACACACACACACACACACACACACACACACACACACACACACACACACACACACACACACACACACACACACACACACACACACACAGGTTATGTATTGATGTGGAAATAGGTTATTGTGCCACTTATAGCTCAGGTGGGGGGGGGGGGGGGGGTACTGCCATCTAATGGAGATGCTATAGCAGCCCGACACCAGTTGAAATTTGTTTTTGAGTCGCGATGCGACGCATTGTGAGCTTGTAGATCTGCTATTTTCAAAAGGTTTTCATACATTTGAAAACTTGTGAATTGGGACATTATGCATAATGAGTACTTTTACTTTTGCACTGTAAGTATATTTTGATACCAATACTTTTGTGCTTTTACTCAAGGAAATTTTGAATTCTGGACTTTTACTTGTAACAAAGTATTTCTGCAGTATTGATACTTTTACTTAAGTAAAACATTTGAGTACTTTTTCCACCACTGCTGTGGAGTGGAAAGTTAACCCCCCTGTGTCCAAAACTGAATATAGTTGTAAACAATAACCTGTAAAGTTCTAGTTATTACTTATAGTCACAAACTCATTCATACTGTTATATATAATACATATATACATATATAATACAGTTATAGTTATTACTTATAGTCACAAACTCATTAATACTGTTATATATAATACATATATACATATATAATACAGTTCTAGTTATTACTTATAGTCACAAACTCATTAATACTGTTATATATAATACATATATACATATATAATACAGTTCTAGTTATTACTTATAGTCACAAACTCATTCATACTGTTATATATAATACATATATACATATATAATACAGTTATAGTTATTACTTATAGTCACAAACTCATTCATACTGTTATATATAATACATATATACATATATAATACAGTTATAGTTATTACTTATAGTCACAAACTCATTCATACTGTTATATATAATACAGTTCTAGTTATTACTTATAGTCACAAACTCATTCATACTGTTATATATAATACATATATACATATATAATACAGTTCTAGTTATTACTTATAGTCACAAACTCATTAATACTGTTATATATAATACATATATACATATATAATACAGTCATTCATACTGTTATATATAATACATATATACATATATAATACAGTTATAGTTATTACTTATAGTCACAAACTCATTAATACTGTTCATTGATTCAATATGTTAGAAAACCCCACAGACACTTATAACCACTTTAACTTTCTCTTACTTTTTAAAGTAACGATATATAAACCTATAGGAGGGTAATAAAGCCTGTGTGTGTGTGTGTGTGTGTGTGTGTGTGTGTGTGTGTGTGTGTGTGTGTGTGTGTGTGTGTGTGTGTGTGTGTGTGTGTGTGTGTGTGTGTGTGTGTGTGTGTGTGTGTGTGTGTGTGTGTGTGTGTGTGTGTGTGTGTGTGTGTGTATGTATGTATGTATTGAACAGCATGGTGGGCAGTGACTGTTCTGTCTGAATGCCATTAGAGGAAAGTGAGAAATAAATAAATACATCATCCAGATTAATGTGCCTCAGGGGGGCGCAAGACCTACTTTCAGACAACCTAAAAAAAAAGCCCATTAACAATAGCTTTGCTATTTGATATCATCCTCCATAGTTTACCTAAACCTAACCCATAGTTTACCTAAACCTAACCCATAGTTTACCTAAACCTAACCCATAGTTTACCTAAACCTAACCCATAGTTTACCTAAACCTAACCCATAGTTTACCTAACCCTAACCCATAGTTTACCTAAACCTAACCCATAGTTTACCTAACCCTAACCCATAGTTTACCTAAACCTAACCCATAGTTTACCTAAACCTAACCCATAGTTTACCTAACCCTAACCCATAGTTTACCTAAACCTAACCCATAGTTTACCTAACCCTAACCCATAGTTTACCTAAACCTAACCCATAGTTTACCTAACCCTAACCCATAGTTTACCTAAACCTAACCCATAGTTTACCTAACCCTAACCCATAGTTTACCTAAACCTAACCCATAGTTTACCTAACCCTAACCCATAGTTTACCTAAACCTAACCCATAGTTTACCTAACCCTAACCCATAGTTTACCTAAACCTAACCCATAGTTTACCTAACCCTAACCCATAGTTTACCTAAACCTAACCCATAGTTTACCTAAACCTAACCCATAGTTTATATATAATATATCCTCCTCCCATAGTTATAATAATAATAATAATAAACCTAACCCATAGTTTATATATAATATATCCTCCTCCCATAGTTATAATAATAATAATAACCCTAACCCATAGTTTATATATAATATATCCTCCTCCCATAGTTATAATAATAATAATAAACCTAACCCATAGTTTATATATAATATATCCTCCTCCCATAGTTATAATAATAATAATAATAAACCTAACCCATAGTTTATATATAATATATCCTCCTCCCATAGTTATAATAATAATAATAAACCTAACCCATAGTTTATAGACACTAGACTAGTGTTTCTGTCGGGCAGAAACCTCGTAACTCCATTTTTTTACTTTTTGTATTTTTTCCTAAATGAAGCCCAACTTAACCACACTACAGCGTCACGCCAAAGCATCACAAGCAACAGATCTACAAGCTGGAAACGCGTCGCTTCGCGCCGCGTTTCCAGCTTGTAGATCTGCTGCTTTTGAATCCTGAAAAGTAGCAGTTTTGGAACATATGAGGTTACCGCCCTGACAGAGATGATAATGTTACAGAGCATTGTAGATCTGATAATGTTACAGAGCATTGTAGATCTGATAATGTTACAGAACATTGTAGATCTGATAATGTTACAGAACATTGTAGATCTGATAATGTTACAGAGCATTGTAGATCTGATAATGTTACAGAGCATTGTAGATCTGATAATGTTACAGAACATTGTAGATCTGATAATGTTACAGAACATTGTAGATCTGATAATGTTACAGAGCATTGTAGATCTGATAATGTTACAGAACATTGTAGATCTGATAATGTTACAGAACATTGTAGATCTGATAATGTTACAGAGCATTGTAGATCTGATAATGTTACAGAACATTGTAGATCTGATAATGTTACAGAACATTGTAGATCTGATAATGTTACAGAACATTGTAGATCTGATAATGTTACAGAACATTGTAGATCTGATAATGTTACATAGCATTGTAGATCTGATAATGTTACAGAGCATTGTAGATCTGATAATGTTACAGAACATTGTAGATCTGATAATGTTACATAGCATTGTAGATCTGATAATGTTACAGAGCATTGTAGATCTGATAATGTTACAGAGCATTGCTCCACATCCTTTGTGTTGTTATTAAGGGCCTAATTATGTGTGTCTGTTATAGCCTGAAACACCCAGACATTATTAGACATTATTAGACAGTATTAGACATTATTAGACATTATTAGACATTATTAGACAGTATTAGACATTATTAGACATTATTAGACATTATTAGACAGTATTAGACATTATTAGACATTATTAGACAGTATTAGACAGTATTAGACAGTATTAGACATTATTAGACAGTATTAGACAGTATTAGACATTATTAGACAGTATTAGACAGTATTAGACATTATTAGACATTATTAGACAGTATTAGACATTATTAGACATTATTAGACATTATTAGACAGTATTAGACAGTATTAGACATTATTAGACATTATTAGACAGTATTAGACATTATTAGACATTATTAGACATTATTAGACAGTATTAGACATTATTAGACAGTATTAGACATTATTAGACATTATTAGACATTATTAGACAGTATTAGACATTATTAGACAGTATTAGACATTATTAGACATTATTAGACAGTATTAGACATTATTAGACATTATTAGACAGTATTAGACATTATTAGACATTATTAGACAGTATTAGACATTATTAGACATTATTAGACATTATTAGACAGTATTAGACATTATTAGACAGTATTAGACATTATTAGACATTATTAGACATTATTAGACACGTCCACATTTGTCTAATAACTTGTCTAACAATTTTGGGGGTCCTGGAAAAGTTGTAGCACCTCTGATATAGCACTGATATAGCACTGATATAGCACTGATATAGCACTGATCTGCTATTTTTTGAATAGCCAAAGAAATATAAAAATGACACAGCCGCGTTCCCGGATTGAATGGGTTAATCAGGCCTGATATAAAAGCTTCATTGAAGTGTTGAGTGAATGTTGATATTCTGCTAAATGTCAGTAGACCTTGTTAGAGTTTGTTACTAGTATTAAAAGAGTTGTTCACCCCAAAAATTACTTTTTTTCTATCAATTACACACCAAACCCTAAGGCCTAACCCATGAAGCATTGAATTCATGGAGTTATTTTGTTTTTGTCGCATTCAATATGTTGATGACCGGTGGAAAGATACTAATGTATCCGGTAGGAGACTCAAAGTAAAGATACTAATGTATCCAGTAGGAGACTCAAAGTAAAGATACTAATGTATCCGGTAGGAGACTCAAAGTAAAGATACTAATGTATCCAGTAGGAGACTCAAAGTAAAGATACTAATGTATCCGGTAGGAGACTCAAAGTAAAGATGCTAATGTATCCAGTAGGAGACTCAAAGTAAAGATGCTAATGTATCCAGTAGGAGACTCAAAGTAAAGATACTAATGTATCCAGTAGGAGACTCAAAGTAAAGATGCTAATGTATCCAGTAGGAGACTCAAAGTAAAGATGCTAATGTATCCAGTAGGAGACTCAAAGTAAAGATACTAATGTATCCAGTAGGAGACTCAAAGTAAAGATGCTAATGTATCCAGTAGGAGACTCAAAGTAAAGATGCTAATGTATCCAGTAGGAGACTCAAAGTAAAGATACTAATGTATCCAGTAGGAGACTCAAAGTAAAGATACTAATGTATCCGGTAGGAGACTCAAAGTAAAGATACTAATGTATCCAGTAGGAGACTCAAAGTAAAGATACTAATGTATCCAGTAGGAGACTCAAAGTAAAGATGCTAATGTATCCAGTAGGAGACTCAAAGTAAAGATGCTAATGTATCCGGTAGGAGACTCAAAGTAAAGATGCTAATGTATCCAGTAGGAGACTCAAAGTAAAGATGCTAATGTATCCAGTAGGAGACTCAAAGTAAAGATGCTAATGTATCCAGTAGGAGACTCAAAGTAAAGATGCTAATGTATCCAGTAGGAGACTCAAAGTAAAGATGCTAATGTCTCCAGTAGGAGACTCAAAGTAAAGATGCTAATGTATCCAGTAGGAGACTCAAAGTAAAGATGCTAATGTATCCAGTAGGAGACTCAAAGTAAAGATACTAATGTATCCAGTAGGAGACACAAGTAAAGATACTAATGTATCCAGTAGGAGACTCAAAGTAAAGATACTAATGTATCCGGTAGGAGACTCAAAGTAAAGATACTAATGTATCCAGTAGGAGACTCAAAGTAAAGATACTAATGTCAGGGTCCCCACGGTCATGAAATTCCTGGAAATATTTTGAAATTAAAAAAGAAATAATCCAGTACTGGAAAAGGTTTGGAATTGATCAAACTTCATCAAAGGTCCTGGAATTTATCAAGGGTCCTGGAAAAATATTTGGCTATGCATTGTTTTTGGCTATTGATTTTTTTTAATACAAAACCTTTTCATAAACATGTATAACATTACACGAAATATGTAACATAAGTCGTTTTTCGCCAAACAGGCTGTGTAACACCCCATCCGCACGGCCAGCGATGCGACGTGACACGACACGAGCGGGCGATGAAATCTCATTAAAATACATGTTTTTGAATGAGACCGTCCTGACCTACCGTACATGTTTTTGAATGAGACCGTCCTGACCTACCGCAAGCGACAACGAACCGTGCAACGACGTCGTCCATCCCTCCTATTTTCGCAGGCTCTATTTTGAGCGAGGTTTCGCGGCTGTGCCCCACCCCCAAACACTTTTTATTGTTTTGTATTTATTTATTTTGCTACACTGCCTATCTTTGGGCATTGTACATAGGAGTAAGAGACACATTATTGCGCTGAATGATTGTTATATAGGCCTGGAAATTGGGCTAAATATTCTGGAAAAGTTTTGGAAAAGTTTTGGAAATTCATTGCTAAAAATGTGTGGGGACCCTGTAATGTATCCGGTAGGAGACTCAAAGTAAAGATACTAATGTATCCAGTAGGAGACACAAAGTAAAGATGCTAATGTATCCAGTAGGAGACTCAAAGTAAAGATGCTAATGTATCCGGTAGGAGACTCAAAGTAAAGATACTAATGTATCCGGTAGGAGACTCAAAGTAAAGATACTAATGTATCCGGTAGGAGACTCAAAGTAAAGATGCTAATGTATCCGGTAGGAGACTCAAAGTAAAGATGCTAATGTATCCGGTAGGAGACTCAAAGTAAAGATGCTAATGTATCCGGTAGGAGACTCAAAGTAAAGATACTAATGTATCCGGTAGGAGACTCAAAGAGTCTCCTTTGAGTCTCCTACCGGAGAGACCGCGGGTCATCAAATGATTGTGTGACAAAACTAAAAAATCTCCATGAATTCAATGCTTCATGGAGTGTGTAATTGATAGAAAATAAGTCATTTTTTTTGGGTGAACTATCCCTTTAATCTGATGAACATGAACAGATCGCTGATTCTAGCACAAATGGAACTTGTTTTGTGAGACGTGTTTGTTGTGTTTCTGTTGTGTGTTAGTGAGACGTGTTTGTTGTGTTTCTGTTGTGTGTTAGTGAGACGTGTTTGTTGTGTTTCTGTTGTGTATTAGTGAGACGTGTTTGTTGTGTTTCTGTTGTGTGTTAGTGAGACGTGTTTGTTGTGTTTCTGTTGTGTGTTAGTGAGACGTGTTTGTTGTGTTTCTGTTGTGTGTTAGTGAGACGTGTTTGTTGTGTTTCTGTTGTGTATTAGTGAGACGTGTTTGTTGTGTTTCTGTTGTGTATTAGTGAGACGTGTTTGTTGTGTTTCTGTTGTGTGTTAGTGAGACGTGTTTGTTGTGTTTCTGTTGTGTGTTAGTGAGACGTGTTTGTTGTGTTTCTGTTGTGTGTTAGTGAGACGTGTTTGTTGTGTTTCTGTTGTGTGTTAGTGAGACGTGTTTGTTGTGTTTCTGTTGTGTGTTAGTGAGACGTGTTTGTTGTGTTTCTGTTGTGTATTAGTGAGACGTGTTTGTTGTGTTTCTGTTGTGTATTAGTGAGACGTGTTTGTTGTGTTTCTGTTGTGTGTTAGTGAGACGTGTTTGTTGTGTTTCTGTTGTGTATTAGTGAGACGTGTTTGTTGTGTTTCTGTTGTGTATTAGTGAGACGTGTTTGTTGTGTTTCTGTTGTGTGTTAGTGAGACGTGTTTGTTGTGTTTCTGTTGTGTGTTAGTGAGACGTGTTTGTTGTGTTTCTGTTGTGTGTTAGTGAGACGTGTTTGTTGTGTTTCTGTTGTGTGTTAGTGAGACGTGTTTGTTGTGTTTCTGTTGTGTGTTAGTGAGACGTGTTTGTTGTGTTTCTGTTGTGTGTTAGTGAGACGTGTTTGTTGTGTTTCTGTTGTGTGTTAGTGAGACGTGTTTGTTGTGTTTCTGTTGTTTGTTAGTGAGACGTGTTTGTTGTGTTTCTGTTGTGTATTAGTGAGACGTGTTTGTTGTGTTTCTGTTGTGTATTAGTGAGACGTGTTTGTTGTGTTTCTGTTGTGTGTTAGTGAGACGTGTTTGTTGTGTTTCTGTTGTGTATTAGTGAGACGTGTTTGTTGTGTTTCTGTTGTGTATTAGTGAGACGTGTTTGTTGTGTTTCTGTTGTGTGTTAGTGAGACGTGTTTGTTGTGTTTCTGTTGTGTGTTAGTGAGACGTGTTTGTTGTGTTTCTGTTGTGTGTTAGTGAGACGTGTTTGTTGTGTTTCTGTTGTGTGTTAGTGAGACGTGTTTGTTGTGTTTCTGTTGTGTGTTAGTGAGACGTGTTTGTTGTGTTTCTGTTGTGTGTTAGTGAGACGTGTTTGTTGTGTTTCTGTTGTGTGTTAGTGAGACGTGTTTGTTGTGTTTCTGTTGTGTGTTAGTGAGACGTGTTTGTTGTGTTTCTGTTGTGTGTTAGTGAGACGTGTTTGTTGTGTTTCTGTTGTGTGTTAGTGAGACGTGTTTGTTGTGTTTCTGTTGTGTGTTAGTGAGACGTGTTTGTTGTGTTTCTGTTGTGTGTTAGTGAGACGTGTTTGTTGTGTTTCTGTTGTGTGTTAGTGAGACGTGTTTGTTGTGTTTCTGTTGTGTGTTAGTGAGACGTGTTTGTTGTGTTTCTGTTGTGTATTAGTGAGACGTGTTTGTTGTGTTTCTGTTGTGTGTTAGTGAGACGTGTTTGTTGTGTTTCTGTTGTGTGTTAGTGAGACGTGTTTGTTGTGTTTCTGTTGTGTGTTAGTGAGACGTGTTTGTTGTGTTTCTGTTGTGTGTTAGTGAGTTGACTCACGGTGTCTCATGTGTGCGTCTTCTCTATCAGATCAGATCCTCACTTCACGTTTTGGTGACAAGATAATGATCACTATGCTACAGTATGAGGCCTAATGCTAGAACCGCTCTGTTTAAAATACATTTAGAATCTATAGCCATGCATATTATAGTTAAACACACTTGGGCCTTGAGCCTGTTCTTGTGTGTTGTGATAAAGTTGTTGTGATAACCTTGATTTCAAAATGTGATTGCTCATGAAAGAATTATGCTTATGTCATCATTATTTCATAGACTTTCAAGTGTCTGTCTGTCTGTCTGTCTGTCTGTCTGTCTGTCTGTCTGTCTGTCTGTCTGTCTGTCTGTCTGTCTGACTCTGCAGTCTGACTGAATAAGTTTACGATATTTAGTGTTAAGATTATTATGCTTCAAAGTGATAAACGTTGACGTAGTTTGATTTATTTGGTTTCTCATAAATAGCAGATATACAAACTCACAGCGCGTCACTTGTATCTATCTACTATTAACAAACTCACAGCATGCTGTAAAACAAACTTGTTAATAACAAACTTGAACTTGATGAGGTCCCTGTTACAAACGTTTTCAGATGGGGGTCCAAATACCATCATTTCGGCGGTCCTTGACACAAAAAAGGTTGAGAACCACTGATGTAGAAGGCATTTGTAGAATGGACCTCAGGTCTTAATGATAATACAGTGCCTGGGGAGCAGTTAGTAGTTTAGTGCCTTGCTCAGGGAGTCAATGGGACCGCGGGCTGAACGAGAGAACTGCTTCTCTTGTGGCCACCCTTATTGTACTCTGTTTTTACTGTTATTAGCTTCTCTTGTTGTTTCGTTTCCCTCTGAGCTCTACTGCTACTTTCACTACATGTCCCCAGGGCCGCATTAACCGCGGAACTTAGTGGAACTGGTGTTCCACGGCCCGCAGCCTGCAGGGCCCTGTGAGAATTGTGTATTTAAAGAAAAATTGTTGATTTATATTGGTCAAATAGAACCGAATTAGACCGAATTAGACCCGAATTAGACCCGATGGGCGCGTGCATGTGCGTGAAATTACGCGACTGGGGGGGCCTTTGATTTTGTGGTGTTCCACGGCCCTGAGGGGTCTTAATGCGGCCCTGCATGTCCCAGCATGCACTGCAACAAGGTGTAACTATTAGCCCCTCCCCCCTCCCACCTAGCCAACAGAAGGGAGTTGGCCCACAGGAACGAGCTCCTACATGAAACACATGAGTGTTTGCATCATACATACCACACGTTCTCTAACGGCGTACGTACACATTCTACGTTTATGATGTGATTAGTGTTAGTTTAGAACAGCACAACACATCAACAATGACAAAGCGGTGTTCACAGAGAGAGAAGACGTTTACATTAGCCTTTCTAATGCAACGTCACAGTGTTGTTTCTTCATTAAACAAGGTTCGTTCATTTTAGATACTGAGATAGATATCAAATGTCTGCTTTGCGTAACCACTGAGAGTGTACAGAGTTCCGTACACTCTCAGAATTATGGGGGGCCCTTGAAATAAAAGGTTTTGAGGGTAAGCGGAAGGCTCGCCCCAAAACACACTCGCCCCCATTTTTTTCACGGACCAGCGGTTCTTGTATTTGTTTTACTGAGGATAAGGTTAGAAATAAGTTAAGTTAAGTTACGTAGCAACATACATTTTTGTAATTTTTTAATAAATATTTTAAGTTTTTCAGAAAACTTCAGGATTTAGAAGTGTTTTTTGGAATGGGCCTCAGGTCTACATGGGTTAAGTACAGTACTTGAGTAAATGTACTTGAAGTTACTTTACACCACTGGTGCTAACATTGTATACAATATGTAATGGGGGGTCCCTGCTTCATCTCTCTCTCTCAGCTAAGGGGGTCCCTGCTTCATCTCTCTCTCTCAGCTAAGGGGGTCCCTGCTTCATCTCTCTCTCTCTCTCAGCTAAGGGGGTCCCTGCTTCATCTCTCTCTCAGCTAAGGGGGTCCCTGCTTCATCTCTCTCTCAGCTAAGGGGGTCCCTGCTTCATCTCTCTCTCAGCTAAGGGGGTCCCTGCTTCATCTCTCTCTCAGCTAAGGGGGTCCCTGCTTCATCTCTCTCTCAGCTAAGGGGGTCCCTGCTTCATCTCTCTCTCAGCTAAGGGGGTCCCTGCTTCATCTCTCTCTCAGCTAAGGGGGTCCCTGCTTCATCTCTCTCTCAGATAAGGGGGTCCCTGCTTCATCTCTCTCTCAGCTAAGGGGGTCCCTACATGCTCTACATAACACATGACCTCACAGCTCTGTAATGAGGGAGTCATGATGTCTGGGTCAGGCTCCTCTCTGGGTTTAATCACGTCCAGATGGATTGTTCTAGAACATTTCATACGTCTTATGATTCCAGTTATTGGCTGAACTGACTCAACTGAGAGTCTTAGGAGGAGATGTGATGTCAGGCCTCAGTTATGCTTGTAATCGTGTGTCAGTGCTGTGCGTTCAGGAAGTGGTGTAAAGTAACTAAGTACATTTACTCAAGTACTGTACTTAAGTACAAGTTTGACATTGATTTTTATATTATTATTGTACTTTTTACTATAATTATTTGAAAACTTTGGAAGGATTTAGCACCCTTAGCACGTGTACACACACACACACACACACACACACACACACACACACACACACACACACACACACACACACACACACACACACACACACACACACACCATCTTATCACTCAAACAGAGAGCGTCTCCTTTCAAACCCCAATGGTTCTAATCAGCCCCCCGCCCACAGGAGTGGCCCAATTCTCTCACAACTTGCTACAAAAATCCCTCATGAAAAACTATATAATCAACTACCTTTCATTTTCAACCTTCACATGTGTCTCCTTCTCTAATAATCAAAAAGTGCTATATATTTCATCTCGCAATTTACTTCCGTATGGTTCGTTTTGCACTTTTTTTGCCACATCGGTCACGGGAAAGAAATAAGCGCTGCCGTGGTCTATGGAAACGAGCCCAAAAGTGCACCCAAATAAGCCCAAAATCGCTTATACAAACAGTCAGACCTGGCAACGCAGCCTACGCCAATCATGCGTGAGAGATCTACAAGCTATGGGGCAGAGACGCCACCGTATCTTAGCAACAACTACAGCGCTCACTCTCATTGGTCGTGTCACGCTAAGAGCAGTCTCCAGACAATGGCATCGCAGACAGCTTGCTGTTACTGCTGTAGCCATCACAGTTAGTCCCAGCGACGACGGACAGGGCGCTGTGATAGCTGCCATGTCGCTAACGCTAACGTGGTTGTCATGCCTGCAGCGGCTGTGCAATCACTTTGTCAACAATGCACGTTCGTGTGGTGAATGTCAATATTGCTGCTCAGTTAGTCCATTGTAGATGGTGTATGTTTGTGTGTGTCTTCTGGAGAACTATAGCTCCACAGCAACTACAGTAACTAACGTAATGGCAGGACCGCCCCGTGCAACGCATGTTAGGCTGCATTACGGTCATGTAGTAATTTCAGATAATTTCGCTCCGATTACAGCAGTGCTTATCAACCCTTTCACGCCGCCCCCCCCCCCCGCCCCCCCCAAATAAACGTACTTGATCTGGGGACCCCCCCATTCTGTTTGACTCCGTTCCACAAGTACATATTGTGAAAATAGCCGATCTACAAGCTCAAAACGCCTCACGTTGAGAGGCTTTGTAAGCTTGTAGATCGGCTATTTTCTACATGACTGCCTCTTTCTTACATTCTTTGACAATGTGGCCCATGTTTTCATAGTATAGTTTGTTGACTACTTTTGTTGCAGAAATGCTCATTTCCTTTACTTTCCTTTTTTAATTGTCTCCGCCAGGCCGAAAGGCATGGCGCAAGACTATGTTTCACCCCCTGTCCGTCCGTCTGTGATAGCTAATCTCTCACATCGTTGACTTAATCGCAGCAAAATAACACCCCGATGAGTCAGTGAGAGCTGGATAAACGAGGTAAAATGTGTCAAAAGGAGTCTGTACGGCTGTCGATAAATGAACACATGACGTCGGTGGGAGAGGACATTGTGTCTTTTGGACAAACAGCAGCATCGTGCTGATGTTTGTTGTGTGAAGCAGCTTAATGTCAGAGTGTTTGTGTTGAAGCGCCTCAGTGCGGCTGCAGAGTTCATGTGCAACCTCTTCCAGAGAGAGACAGAGACACTAGAAACTCTGCTGGGGAAAAAAAACACTGCTGGGCATTGACTTTCATATGGACATTGATCTACACACTGCAGGTATATCTGCTACACACACAACATCAAACTACACACTGCAGGTATGATGCAGCGTTTGCATTACAGCCAGCATGCCAGCGTAGTTCCCATATGGTTTCAAGGTGGGCTAAACCATATGGACCCCATGTCAGCAATGTCAGCGGCATCCACTTCAGTCCCAACTGCGATGCCCATGCAGGCTATAAGTAGCTTCTACCTGGCCCTTAGGTGGGCCCCAACTACCCATGTTTATGTGGGACCAAGGCGGGTCCTACCTGGGTTTGCCCATGCAGGCTTTAACTGGGTTCTACCTGGGCCCTAGGTGTACCCTAACCAACCACAGTGCAGTGCCCATCGCTCCAATTGTTGTGACGTCAGGGCTCTCAATACTGCACATTGGTGGAGGAGGAGGGGCCGCAGGGCGACCGCACACATCGCTGAACCAATGGTAGCCCACGGATGTTTCCTCTGGGGATTTACAATCTGCCCCTCTATGCCACATATCATCCGCACTACAGGGTCTTCACTGACCGAGCCACGGCCCCACTGACCCTCATGACGCTACGCCACTTATATGAGTTGCCAAGTGGCCGCGGGCGCTACGTGGGCGTGGCCGCGGGCTAGACGCGAGCCCCCGCGTAGCGGGGGCGAGCTTCTAGTTTTCTCAATGGATCCTCTGTGCATCTCTCTGGCTATGGGATGGATGGGATGGTTAGTATGCAGTGTGCATCTCTCTGGCTATGGGATGGATGGGATGGTTAGTATGCAGTGTGCATCTCTCTGGCTATGGGATGGATGGGATGGTTAGTATGCAGTGTGCATCTCTCTGGCTATGGGATGGATGGGATGGTTAGTATGCAGTGTGGGGTGCTGCAGGACCCTTTAACCCCCCCCCCCCCCCCACCCCCCCCTTTTATACACTTAATTTAAGCTGTACCAAATCTCTACAGGACGTTTTGAACCTTTGTGTTTCTATGTTATAAGTTAAAGACAATCTCTCTGCTTTGTCTTCACTCTGTTTTTGCTCTGCAGGGGGGGGAGAAGTACTCAGATATTTTACTTGAGTAAAAGCAATACCACAATATAAAAAAATACTCTGTTAGAAGTAAAAGGCCTGTGTTCAAAATGTTACTTGAGTAAATGTACAAAAATATTGGCATCAAAAAGAACCAAAGGAAAAGCACTAATGATTGAATTTAGCTGATCTACAAGCTCACAACGTGTCGCGATACGACGCGTTGTGAGCTTGTAGATCTGTTATATTCAAATAGCGTAGGTATAAAATAGGACTAAAGTGGTTAATGTATGTTTTATGATATATTGATGTATATCTGCAAAGTAACTAGTAACTAAAGTTTTCAAATAATTGTAGTGGAGCAAAAGTACAATATTTGCCTCTGAGATGTAGTGGAGTAGAAGTAAAAGTATATAGGAAAGTAAAAAGTAACTAAAGTGCAGTACTTTAAGTACATGTACTTAGTTACTTAACTGATGATGAGCAGGTCTGTGTGTCTGTGAATCCCCCCAGTCTCTCTCTCTCTCTCTCTCTCTCTCTCTCTCTCTCTCTCTCTCTCTCTCTCTCTCTCTCCACAGTGAGCTGATTGTATTACATAAATAAAGCCCCTTCCTCATTCACACACAGCACACCTCATTCACACACAGCACACACACACCTGCTTAGAAACCACTTGAACCCTAGCATCCCTATTCTGTGGGGGGGGCATGTGCCGATCTGTGAGCTTGTAGATCGGCTATTTTTGGCTTAGACTTTTGGTGTAGCCAAGGTTAGAAATAACCTTGGCGAAAATGTGTGAGGCGTTGTGAGCATGTAGTTCAGCTATTTTCACAATATTTATCTGCAAAATAAATGTAGGCTAATGCCTACAATTCCAAGTGCTTGTTAGTTCAAATATGATCATTTTGGGGGGTCACCGCCTGAAGAGTTTTGGAACCCTTGATCTAGGCAATCCGTTTTGGCCACAAGTGACAAGTTGCGTACACACATGTATGTCAGGTGTGACACATGTAAAGAGACACATGTATGTCAGGTGTGACACATGTAAAGAGACACATGTATGTCAGGTGTGACACATGTAAAGAGACACATGTATGTCAGGAGTGACAGAGACACATGTATGTCAGGTGTGACACATGTAAAGAGACACATGTATGTCAGGAGTGACAGAGACACATGTATGTCAGGTGTGACACATGTAAAGAGACACATGTATGTCAGGTGTGACAGAGACACATGTATGTCAGGAGTGACAGAGACACATGTATGTCAGGTGTGACACATGTAAAGAGACACAATGTATGTCAGGAGTGACACATGTAAAGAGACACATGTATGTCAGGTGTGACAGAGACACATGTATGTCAGGTGTGACACATGTAAAGAGACACATGTATGTCAGGTGTGACAGAGACACATGTATGTCAGGTGTGACAGAGACACATGTATGTCAGGTGTGACAGAGACACATGTATGTCAGGTGTGACAGAGACACATGTATGTCAGGTGTGACAGAGACACATGTATGTCAGGAGTGACAGAGACACGTAACAGAAGGACTGTGTTGTTGTCCTGGTGTCTGGACTGTAAGTGAGTGAGAGACGGTGGTAATAACTGCCGGTGGCTTTTACATTTAGCAGTTAGCTTTAACTCTCCTGAGGGAGCGGCTTCAGTGCTGTAGTCAAGGACTCAAGGACGAGTCCCCATTATGATGAGCAGGAGGAAGTTAATGTCTGTCCTGAGGCCGTCTTTTTAAGGTGGAAATTGGTGTCACATGTAGCGGCTTGTGCTGGAATTCCTCTGAGTGTGGCCAGCCGTCACTTTGATTATTTTTCCCTCTACTACCCCAGTGTTGATTTTGACATGCAGCACACTTTGATTTAGTTTTAGTCATATTTTAGTCATCTGAAATGTCTTAGATTTTGTCTAGTTTTAGTCGACTAAATATCATAACATTTTAGTCGACTATAGATTGGCTATTTTCAAAACTTGTGAAATGGGACATTCTGCATAATGAGTGCTTTCTACTTTTGGTACTTTAAGTACATTTTGATACCAATACTTTTATACTTTCACTCAAGTAAATGTTTAATTCTGGACTTTTACTTTCTATATTGCAGTATTGATATTCCACTGGACAATAGATTCAAGTAATAATATAGAAACACATGTTCTACCAGCCAGACTACAGTTTAAAGGGACTTGTTGTACCTGATGAACCTGAACCTGAACTGAGCTGAACTTCTCCACAGAGTCAAATAGGAAGGACAACACACAGTAAGAGGAACTCAGGTTTGTGGAAAGAAAAAGTGAGACAGAGGAACTTGAAGGGACTTTGACTCTGTTTTCTCCATCTGTGATGGAGAAGGAAATCCTCTGGGATGGAGAGAGAGAGAGAGAGAGAGAGAGAGAGAGAGAGAGAGAGAGAGAGAGAGAGAGAGAGAGAGAGAGAGAGAGAGAGAGAGAGAGAGAGAGAGAGAGAGAGAGAGAGAGAGAGAGAGAGAGAGAGAGAGAGAGAGAGAGAGAGAGAGAGAGAGAGAGAGAGAGAGAGAGAGAGAGAGAGGAAAAGTCATCATGTTCCCCAGGATTCTGGCTCAGCTCCCTTTAGAGGCCTTTGTTTGTGTCTTACTCTGTTACAGACACACGTACACACTATCGGTGTTGCCAGATTTTGCGAGAGAAAACAAGCCCAAACTAGAATAAGTGCTCCTCGGAGCACAGGTCTCCGCCAGGTCAGGAAGGTTACTGTGGGCCAGGAATTCGCCAATCAGGATGGAATGTCCGACTTGATCACTTGACTAAAGACATGATAGTGTTCCGATTTGTGTGATGTTTGGACAACATTTGTAAGACTAATATTAAAAAAATTACTTTAGCAAAAATCTGCCTCCTGGTGGCGCTATAATAGGGCAATGTTAAAGGTCATTTGTTCCTCAACGTAGTGCAAATGTGCGTGCAAAGTTTCACCACAATTGGACGCTGCGTTCATGATTTGCAGCATTTTGTTCAAAACGGGCCAAATGTATATGAATGTAGGGGTCCTTGGCATGAAAAATGTTGAAAACCACCGGGTTAAATGGATTAGTTTGATTAACTGTCGCAGCGCCACAGCGATCTGCGTCTCCATATCTAATGGAGAGGACAGAGATGTTCTGAACTACTCCTTTAAGGCTCTCACAGCTTATTGCAATCACAGGTGAACCCATCAGGGCAGCATATTATTCATTCCTCCTCCTTCTCCTCTCTCCTGCCCCGGGACACAACAGACCTGTATATATACAGCAGGATGGATGCCGGGGCTCCCAGGGACCCCCCAGGGACCCCCCAGCCCAGTCATCCTCCAGAGGTTCTTAATGAATTCTTGGAGCCTCCTCATGGCCTCAGTGTCATTTATATTTTAGCAGCAGCTCAGCCTCCTCTAACTGACTGACTGACTGCCAGAGGGGGCTTGGTGGTGGTAGGCTACCCCCCCCCTACCCCCCCCACCATGGTCTCACAGTCCCAGATCTAGGTCAACCCTCACAACTGACCCCCCCCCCCCCTGTTTAACCTTGATTGCAACATTGGAGAAGGAGGGGGGGGGGGTGCAAGAGGAAATGTAAGAGGATACCCCCCCTCCACACACACACACACACACACACACACACACACACACACACACACACACACACACACACACACACAGCTCAGATACTACTACAGTCCTCTGGTTCTCAGCCTTTTTCATTCAGTCTGCTATGTGTATATACTGTACATACTGTACATACTGTACATACTGTATATACTGTATATACTGGATGTACTGTACATACTGTACATACTGTATATACTGTACATACTGTACATACTGTAGGACACATTGGATCCCACTTTGATACAATAGATGTTTTAGTGTTTAGTTTTATCTATGCCCCCCCCCCATCTACTCCAGTCTACAATGTAACAAAGTGTTCATTTATCTCTGAGAGTACAAATAGAACCAAATGGACCTGTTAGGGTCCAAACGGGTCCATTTGGTTCCATCTGTACGCTCTCAGAGTTATAGACCCAAAAGAGTCCATGTTTGGACCCCTTGGTGGCCCCCAGACCTGACGTTGAGAAACCGTGTACTAGGCTACACTATGCACGTTGTAGTTAGTTAGCCACTTGAACCCTAGCATCCGTATTCTAGGGGGGAAAGAACCAGCTAAAACTGCCGATCTACAAGCTTCTACAAGCTTGTAGCTCCACCCTGTTTCTATACCATATTAAACTGGAGGGGGGGGTGTAGTACAGAGCCCTTGGGAATACGGTCAACTAAGTACAGGGTTTAAGTGGTTAAATAGTGTCTTATTTCTTTATGTTTAATTAGCACAGATCTACATATATAGATCTATTTAATTAGCACAGCAGACTGTATCTGATGGCCACGCCCCTATTGTGTTGTTTGTTTGTTTGTTGGTCATGTGACGTTAAACACTGAGGAACGCTGAGCTCAGCTATACATCCTATAGACTGTGTGTGTGTGTGTGTGTGTGTGTGTGTGTGTGTGTGTGTGTGTGTGTGTGTGTGTGTGTGTGTGTGTGTGTGTGTGTGTGTGTGTGTGTGTGTGTGTGTGTGTGTGTGTGTGTGTGTGTGTGTGTGTGTGTGTGTGTGTATCCTTCCTCGTTGCCATGGTTACTGGAAACAAAGACAGGAAGCGCATGGGGCAGATCCCTGACTTCCTGGTTGACGGAGAGGTGTGTGAGATCTGTTCAGTGGTGATCCCACCCACCCTGACATTAAAACCACTTTAACCATTATCTTATACTTTGGCTATTTAAAAATAGCAGATCTACAAGCTCATGACGCCGAGTGCCACGCTATGAGCTGGTAGATCTACTATGTTTTTTAAATTGTGTTTTTTTGCAAATCTTTGAATACATAATATATATATCAAATACATATAATTTTGGGGGGGCCTCGACATTAACAAGTTTGAGGACTAGTGATAAATATATATTAATATATATTATAAATATATACACAATAATATATAAAATATATATAATATAAATATATACAATGATTTCATAGCAAAATTAAATCTATGAGCTTGTATATCTGTGAAGCCCGGTCCTATTTCTGTACACTACTAGATCAGAGTGAAGCACTTCTCTCTTATTGTCAATTCTCTCCCAACTTGCCACTAAATCAATGTGTCACCACTTCTAAAGATCACAAAATGTTTGCCATTTTTCCCACCCTTTCCCCCCATATTGTAGCCTGTAGGCGTATATACATATATAATATACATATTGTAGCCTGTAGGCACGCATGTGCAAACAGGTTGACGGGTTGTATGTTTTCACTGAGATGATTGTACCCAGTGTTGCCAGATTATGTGAGTGAAACAAGCGGTCTATGAAAATCGCTTATAATAAGCAGACCTGGCAACACTTGATTGTACCAGGTTCCAGTGTTGCCAGCAGCCAGAGTATACGTCACGATTTTGCTAAACAGATCTACAAGCAGGTGTTCTGAGTCTTTGATTGGACAGAGGTCTGTTATTGAGCTCATCAGTCATTATCCATAAATAACACACCACTGAATTCAGCAATTGACCAATCAGAATTGAGCATTCAACCAAGCCGTGTAATAACATGTCCAAATTGATTGATAATGACTGTTGGTGTTTTTCCATTAATGACATATTTGCATAAATTAGCAGCAAATATGCCTCAGGCCTGTTTATTTGATAAAGATTCTTTAACTGGGGAAGTTGATGAAAAATAGGCCAATTATGATGTGTTTGTGCTCATTGTTTAGTTTTAATTAACCACTCTCACACTGTGTCTCTGTATTGGTCATAATAAATAATAAATACAGAGATAATTATTATAGTTTTATAGCAAGTTGTCACTGTCGGTCGTAAAGCTTGCGTCCATCACAAAACATAAATGAATAAAAAAATAGCAGATCTACAATCTCTCAACGCATGGTGATTCCACATGTTGTGAATCTGTAGATCATCTACAGTATCTTTAGCCCTGTTTTTTTTTAAAGATCTTTGTTGTTTAAAAACATTTTTAACTCAAATCTTCTGGGTCCCTGGCACAATTTATTTTTCAGACGGGGGTCTGCAAATACATGTCATTTATCGGTCCTTTACATGAAAAAGTTTGAGTATTTTTATGATAATATAACATATAATATTTTAAGAAATAATGTTTTTTTTATTCTTTAAATCGTTAAAAACGTGTTTTCATTGTGATAGTTACCGATACATTGGAGCTTAAGAGTTTATTATGGATTAAAACAGTTCTATTGATCATTACGATAAACAGGCTCTGAAAATGCAACGTTGGCCCACTCAGTGTTTAAGGCCCACTCAGTGTTTAAGGCCCACTCAGTGTTTAAGCCCCACTCAGTGTTTAAGGCCCACTCAGTGTTTAAGGCCCACTCAGTGTTAAGGCCCACTCAGTGTTTAAGGCCCACTCAGTGTTAAGGCCCACTCAGTGTTGAAGGCCCACTCAGTGTTAAGCCCCACTCATTACATTACATTACATTACAGTCATTTAGCAGACGCTTTTATCCAAAGCGACTTACAATAAGTGCAATCAACAAAGGTAGGGAACGAAAGCTACTAATCACCAGAGGTTATAAGTGCATTTTCTGCAATAACAAGCAACCAAGAGCATACCTAGCGCTAAGGTAAAAGTGCAATATATCAGCTACCTATTTCCTTAAACAGATGAGACAAAGTAGTCAAATGAGCAGGAGCTAAAAACAAATAATTGTATTGACTAAACAAGATCCAATAAACAATTCAACAATAAAACAAGCATTCGTACAACTAGTTAACAACAAGTAGGCCAGGCAAAGAGGAAGGGTAGTGTTTCCTGAAGAGGTGGGTTTTCAGCCTGCGGCGAAAGATGGGCAGTGACTCTGCTGTCCTGACATCAGTGGGAAGTTCATTCCACCACTGTGGGGCCAGAACAGAAAAAAGTCGTGACCGTGTCGATCGACCAGAAGGACCGTTGAGTGGCGGGGGAGTCAGTCGCCCCTTGGTGGCCGACCGGAGTGGTCGGGAAGGGTTGTGGGCATTGACCAATACCCGGAGGTAAGAGGGAGCTGTTCCTTTCGCTGCCCTATAGGCTAGCACCAGGGTTTTAAACTGAATGCGAGCCGCTACGGGGAGCCAGTGCAGGGAACGGAGAAGGATAGTTGTGTGAGAGAACTTGGGGCGGTTGAACACCAGACGAGCCGCAGCTTTCTGAACAAGCTCCAGGGGTCTGATGGCAGATGCCGGAGCGCCAGCCAGGAGGGAGTTGCAGTAGTCCAGGCGGGAGATGACAAGAGCCTGGATGAGCACCTGGGCTGCCTTCTCCGTGAGGAAGGGCCGAATTCTCCTGATGTTGTAGAGGAGGAATCTGCAGGACCGTGTCACTGATGCGATGTTAGCCGAGAACGACAGTTGATCGTCCAGGGTCACACCCAGATTCTTCGCAGTCCGAGTTGACGTCACCACAGCGTTCTCAATGGTGATGGCCATGTCTCGGTGAGGACAGCCCTTCCCCGAGATGAACATCAGCTCGGTCTTGTCCAGGTTGAGCTTCAGGTGGTTCGTCGACATCCACTCCGTAGTCTCGCGTCACCAGACTGTTGCCTCCCACAATTTACAAATGTTTCCGGCATACAGTCTGGGACTCGGAAGCTCTAAAAATGCTTAAGGGGAAAGCGGAAGCCCCTCCCCTACCCACTTCCGTTTTAGCATTGTGCAATGGCGCAAAGGAGTCCGACTGGAATCAAAACAAAAAGTGTTAAATAATATAAATATGATATATGTATGAATATATATACAAATATATATATATGTATCATATATGATACATATATGAATATAATGATAAACAATCCTCGCACAAATAACATGAATCTACCTATGACTCCCTATGCTTCCGCCTCGGTTCTGTTTCCACTGGGACTACAGGTCCGCGGGCACCGCGTCGTGATTGGTCGAATGTTTTTCCGGTCTGAGTAGCTTCCGTTAAGCAGGCCTTGTGAGGCCTTTTTTACTTTGTATTTCCAATTTTCACAATTTTCACTTCTACTCCACTACATCTCAGAGGCAAATATTGTACTTTTACTCCACTACAATTATTTAAAAACTTTAGTTACTAGTTACTTTGTAGATTTGTAATATTATTACAAAACATACATTAACCACTTCAGCCTTATAGACCACTTGAGAGCAAACTTGTGGAAAGGGACATTCTGCATAATGAGTATACTTTTAGTTTTGTACTTTAAGTATATATCTTGATAGCAATACTTTTGTACTTCTACTCAAGTACATTTTGATTACCAGACTTTTACTGTATCATTGCAGTATTGATACTTTTATTAAAGTAAAAAAAATAGATATAATTTTCCACCTCTAGATGTATGGCCTGGTTCACTGCAATCATTCCTGGCCTTGTTACTGTGTGTGTGTGTGTGTGTGTGTGTGTGTGTGTGTGTGTGTGTGTGTGTGTGTGTGTGTGTGTGTGTGTGTGTGTGTGTGTGTGTGTGTGTGTGTGTGTGTGTGTGTGTGTGTGTGTGTGTGTGTGTGTGTGTGTGTGTGTGTGTGTGTGTGTGTGGTGGTGTGTTTAGGGAGGAGGAGCAGATTGTGAATCAGCATAGGGTTTTCCCATCAGCCTCAATTCCCCCGGGGAGGTGATGACGAACAGCCATGAGACTGTAGTCAGACTACAGTCAGACTGTATAGCCACTAGTATATAGTGGCTGTATAGCCACTATATGTTTAGCCACTGTATAGCCACTGTATATGTTTTATATGTTTTATATAGTGGCTGTATAGCCACGCGCCTGTATAGCAACTATAGCCAGTTGCCTGCTGGGTGTCACATTTCCACCGTTGTTCGTTTACGGTTTATTTATGGGGTGTGGTCCGGTAACCATGGTGACCTCTGAACACCTGTGTGTGGATTCAGGAAGGATCCAGGATGTGTCGGTTAGGCGAGGGGGGGGGGAAGCAACAGAGGGGAGGGACACTACAGAGGGGAGGGACACTACAGAGACGATTATTTCAAACTTTTTGCTTTGATTACGATGAATGATCTTCTTTTTATTTGCATTTTATTGTGAAAATAGCCACACTGGGGGGTGTTTTATTGTGAAAATAGCCACACTGGGGGGTGTTTTCAGCATTGAGAGAGCATGTGGTGTCAGTAGGTCACTACAGTCCACAGGACGTGCCATGGGCTGGGGGCCTTTTTCCTGCTTTAATGATGTTCCAACACAACATGCAGTGGAACAGATATACAGGACATTAGTGGCTCATATGCACCGGTCCAGTCTATGAAGGAACAGATATACAGGACATTAGTGGCTCATGCACTGGTCCAGTGAGTCTATGAAGGAACAGATATACAGGACATTAGGGTCCAGTCTATGAAGGGCTGCTGCAGTGTGCTGAAGTGATTATTTAATCCTTGAAGACCGGGGACGCATCGGTGTCATTTTATAGATTTCTTTGGCTATTCAAAAATAGCAGATCTACAAGCTTGTTGATCTGCATTTTTTTGTAAAAAATCTTGAAAAAGTTGTGCAAATCTTTGAATATATATATTTTTAAAGCAAACATTTGTAACTGCGAAATGTCTCAACAAACGTCTTATTTTTTTCTGAAAAACTATGGTGCTCAAACTTTTTCTTGTTAAGGACCCCAAAATGATATGTTTTTGGCTGCCGATACGCATTGAAATATGTTGTTCCAGGGACCCCCCCAGAAGCAAAGATTTGAGTTAAAAGTTTTGTTTAAAAAAAAATATATATATATTACAAGATGTGCACAAAATGTTCAAGATAAAAAAAAAAGAAAAGCCAAATAAATCTCAGATGACTCAGATGCGTTTCCAGACTGGCTTGGTAAAGATGGAAATTCAAAAATATATATGTTAAAGATGATTTTTTTTTTTTCTTCTTTTTTTTTTAGTTGGCGAAAGGGCCTACTCTGTGTGGAGTTTGCATGTTCTCCCCGTGTCTCCTAGGGTAGTTAATACCCTCACAAAAACATGTAGTAATCCTGGTCACTATACTGCCTCCCCCTGGTCAGCCGGGGCGCCTGATGGAGAGGAAAGGAACTGGTTGGAATAACGTGTTCCTTCCACGCGCTACGTCCTACCGGGGAAACTCTCCCCTTTCAGGTGACAAGAAGGTCAGTTGGCTCTCATGCATTGAAGGAGGCATGAGCTCGGCCCTGGCCTCCCTAGGCTGGTGGGGGGGGTGTAGTGCCCAGGATCACTTAGCAAATTGGCACCGGGTGTAAAAAGGGTTACAAAATCGTGGGATAAAAATAAAAAAAATAAAAAATAAAGATGATTTTTTTTAAAGATATTATCGTTGACGGAAATGACAAACAGATGGCGTCTTCCTGTACGTTGATGACGTCTTCCTGTACGTTGATGACGTCTTCCTGTACGTTGTAACCTTTGTGCACCGGGAGTTACAGACTCTGTTAGAAGTGGACAATTGTTGCTGGAAGAGTTTCAGGCGACGTTACGAGTTCATGTGTTATTAGCCTTGGCCTTCCCTTGAACTCTGTGGGTCTGAGTTAGAACAATACCGGTCACCTGAGAACAATAAAGACTGTATGCTTTACCCAATCAATCCGGGAACCCATTTCTTTGGCTTTTCAAAAATAGCAGATATACAAGCTCATAGCACGGCACCGAGTGCCGCGCTATGAGCTTGTAGATCTGCTATTTTTTTTTAAGAAATCGTGAAAATTTGGTAGGTACCAAAAAAAAAAGCGTCATTTTTAACTCAAATCTTTGCTTCTGGGGGATTCTACAAATGTCTTCTAAATCCTAACAGTTGTATTTATTTTTGAACGTATGTTGCTATATCAGTGGTTCTCAAACTTTTTCATGTCAAGGACACCTCAAAACATTTAGTTCCAGGGACCCCCCCCCCCCCCCCCCCAGAAGCAAAGTTTTTGAGCAAATATTTGAGTTTAAAATGTTTATATTAAAAGATGTGCTCAAATTTTCATGACTTAACAAAAATAATGCAGATCTACAAGCTGATAACGTGGCCCTCGGTATATCTGCTTTATCTGATTTTTGAACAGCCAAAGACATCTTAAAATGACACACATGCTGTCTTAATGGATTAATGAAGCATTAGAAAGACATAGAAATAGCCAAACCTGCCTATCGATGATGTCACTGGTAGGTCAGCAGGTTTTCTGAACTGTCCACAGCCCTCCTCTGAGACACAGAGTGAGTAGAAACAGAAATAGTGCCATATTAGGTTCAAGGTTCAAGGTCTTTATTAATGTCCCAGAAGGGCAATTAGGTTTACAGCAAGAGTAGTGGTTTAAAACATACAGACAGTACAGGACAGCAACAGACATGAAACACCATAGCATACAGACAGTACAGGACAACAACAGACATGAATCACCATAGCATACAGACAGTACAGGACAACAACAGACATGAAACACCATAGCATACAGACAGTACAGGACAGCAACAGACATGAAACACCATAGCATACAGACATGAAACACCATAGCATACAGACAGTACAGGACAACAACAGACATGAAACACCATAGCATACAGACAGTACAGGACAACAACAGACATGAAACACCATAGCATACAGACAGTACAGGACAGGACAACAACAGACATGAAACATCATAGCATAAAACATACGTTTGGGCGCATCTAGTGCAAGAGATAAAAATAAAGGCTACATTCAGAAACATAAAGTCCTTGTTTCATCATCGTCATCATCAGTAACATTATCCTTTACATGTTACTGTCAGCATATTATAATGAGCATAAGTGAGAACCATATTATAATGAGCATAAGTGAGAACCATATTATAATGAGCATAAGTGAGAACCAATAATATGAAGATAGGTTGAAAATGATCTGAAGTGAGTTCTGAGACGTCCTCCCTCCATTTGGACAACTTAAGCGCTCGGCGTCCTTTAAAGGGAGAACTTAATGTGTACCTAAATGTCCTTTAAAGGGAGAACTTACTGTGTACCTAAATGTCCTTTAAAGGAGAACTTAATGTGTACCTAAATGCCATCTTAGACCAGGGTATGATGGCTTCATTTACTCTCCATCAGAGTCATTGACCTTTGGACGGCAAACTTTATTAAGTTCTAAAGATTCACTACCGAGCAATTTGCCATTTAATGGTTCAGGGGTTGAGATATATTATTATATTATTTAATGGTTCAGGGGTTTTTCTGGACTCGTTGGACTGAAGCCGAACCGCCTTGGCATCTTGAGACTCCAATAATGAAACAATCTCCATCTGTCCCGCCTAGTTACTGTATCCATACATTGTACTGTATGTGTGTCTGGACGTCTTACATAGTTACTGTATCCATACATTGTACTGTATGTGTGTCTGGACGTCTTACATAGTTACTGTATCCATACATTGTACTGTATGTGTGTCTGGACGTCTTACATAGTTACTGTATCCATACATTGTACTGTATGTGTGTCTGGACGTCTTACATAGTTACTGTATCCATACATTGTACTGTATGTGTGTCTGGACTTCTTACATAGTTACTGTATCCATACATTGTACTGTATGTGTGTCTGGACGTCTTACATAGTTACTGTATCCATACATTGTAAATGTGTGTCTCAATGCTGTCGGGCAGAAACCTCGTTTCTCTTACTTTTCAACGTTTCTTTTATTTGCGTGAATGAAGCTTCATTGTATTAAATCAGACATGTTGTTGTTGTTCTCTTCATGCAGGTGTTCAGTGAGTGCTGCAGGTGAAGGAGTGTGTGTGTGTGTGTGTGTGTGTGTGTGTGTGTGTGTGTGTGTGTGTGTGTGTGTGTGTGTGTGTGTGTGTGTGAGGACACAGAGGAGAGATGGCGACGGGTAAAAGTAAAAACCAGAGTTCTCTGGCTCTCCACAAGGTGATCATGGTGGGCAGTGGAGGCGTGGGGAAGAGCGCCCTCACCCTGCAGTTCATGTATGACGAGGTGAGACAACACGCTACATACATGTCCTTTAATCTGTTCATGTATGACGAGGTGAGACAACACGCTACATACATGTCCTTTAATCTGTTTATGTATGACGAGGTGAGACCAACACGCTACATACATGTCCTTTAATCTGTTCATGTATGACGAGGTGAGACAACACGCTACATACATGTCCTTTAATCTGTTCATGTATGACGAGGTGAGACAACACGCTACATACATGTCCTTTAATCTGTTTATGTATGACGAGGTGAGACCAACACGCTACATACATGTCCTTTAATCTGTTCATGTATGACGAGGTGAGACCAACACGCTACATACATGTCCTTTAATCTGTTTATGTATGACGAGGTGAGACCAACACGCTACATACATGTCCTTTAATCAGTTCATGTATGACGAGGTGAGACAACACGCTACATACATGTCCTTTAATCTGTTCATGTATGACGAGGTGAGACCAACACGCTACATACATGTCCTTTAATCTGTTTATGTATGACGAGGTGAGACCAACACGCTACATACATGTCCTTTAATCTGTTTATGTATGACGAGGTGAGACAACACGCTACATACATGTCCTTTAATCTGTTCATGTATGACGAGGTGAGACCAACACGCTACATACATGTCCTTTAATCTGTTCATGTATGACGAGGTAAGACAACACGCTACATACATGTCCTTTAATCTGTTCATGTATGACGAGGTGAGACCAACACGCTACATACATGTCCTTTAATCTGTTCATGTATGACGAGGTGAGACAACACGCTACATACATGTCCTTTAATCTGTTCATGTATGACGAGGTGAGACCAACACGCTACATACATGTCCTTTAATCTGTTCATGTATGACGAGGTAAGACAACACGCTACATACATGTCCTTTAATCTGTTCATGTATGACGAGGTAAGACAACACGCTACATACATGTCCTTTAATCTGTTCATGTATGACGAGGTGAGACAACACGCTACATACATGTCCTTTAATCTGTTCATGTATGACGAGGTAAGACAACACGCTACATACATGTCCTTTAATCTGTTCATGTATGACGAGGTAAGACAACACGCTACATACATGTCCTTTAATCTGTTCATGTATGACGAGGTAAGACAACACGCTACATACATGTCCTTTAACCAGTTCATGTATGACGAGGTGAGACAACACGCTACATACATGTCCTTTAATCTGTTCATGTATGACGAGGTGAGACCAACACTAGGCACACATTACAGTATGTCGATTCATCTGGCTAACTTTGGGTATGTCAGTATAGGTTAATAAATGTCAGTATCTACTTATATAATCGAGGAGTGACTTCCGCCCCCCCGCTGACGCTATACCCACAGCTCTGTTATCGAGTAAACACAACACCGACACACCACATCTCGCCACCACAGTAGCCACGGCGTACGCGCTCAATTTACGGGTGGCGTAGGGCACCTCTCATTGCTCACTACATATTTTCCGCCTCGCAACATAATTCATTCTACTCACCACATTTCGGCCACAACGGAAGGGGAAACAGCTTCGTACCGTTTACCGTGCGCACCAGCGACACCAAACGCCGACGGGTTTCGCCGAAACAACACGAAGGGCCGCCATTGAAACTCCGCAGCTCTCTCCATCGCCAGAAGAACAACAACAGCGCCTCCTTCACCTCCCCTTCACCGTGTCTTCTGCTTCCACGCTCAAATCAGGTGACTACAATGCTAATACATTCACGCTCAACCTCACAATCATAAGCTTCTCCGTTTCGTGTTTCATTAGCGCAAGCGTGGAAAACAACAACAGCGCGTTGTCCTGCTGCATCTGGTAAACACACCAACCTAGGTTCATGACACCAAAGGATTCGACAGTGATGTCATCATTATGCAACCCGGAAGTAAAAATACCAAGGATTCGTCAGTGATGTCAGTCGGGATGCCAGTCGGGATGCCAGGTTTTCAAAAACAAGCGACAGAAACAAGCAAGGACGTTCATGAAAAAACAAAAGCCTCCTATAACCTCTGTGTCTCCTCCTATAACCTCTGTGTCTCCTCCTATAACCTCTGTGTCTCCTCCTATAACCTCTGTGTCTCCTCCTACAGTTTGTGGAGGACTACGAGCCCACCAAGGCAGACAGCTACAGGAAGAAGGTGGTCCTGGACGGGGAGGAGGTCCAGATCGACATCCTGGACACAGCGGGCCAGGAGGACTACGCCGCCATCAGGGACAACTACTTCCGCAGCGGAGAGGGTTTCCTGCTGGTGTTCTCCATCACCGAGCACGAGTCCTTCACCGCAACCGCAGAGTTCAGGTATATATACTCTATATACTCTACTCTATATACTCTACTCTATATACTCTACTCTATATACCTTCACCGCCACCGCAGAGTTCAGGTATATATACTCTATATACTCTACTCTATATACTCTACTCTATATACCTTCACCGCCACCGCAGAGTTCAGGTATATACTCTATACATGAGGAAATACTCTGGTATATACTCTATACCAGAGGAAATACTCTGGTATATACTCTGGTATATACTCTGGTATATACTCTGGTATATACTCTATACCAGTGGGTCTCAACCTGTGGGTCAGGACCTCTGGTGGGGGGGGTCCCCAGAGGACAGTGAAGTGACAATTTAAGGACTTCTAAGACCTTTTTTAGTTCCTCAGAAAAAGACCATCACTGCATCGAAAGTAATAAAACAAACTATATTATAAAAACTGGTCAAAGGTCGGCCAAATGCAAATAATTTAAGAAAGAGGCAAATATTGTGAAAATAGCCGATCTACAAGCTCACAACGCCTTGCGAGCTTGACTTATTTGAAAAGCAAAAACCACATGGTTACCATGGTTACCGCAGTTCAAGGATTACCCAAGAAAGTCCTGAGACTTATTTCCGTTGAGGTCCTCTCACATTTAACAGACAATAAGTTAAACATATATTACAGTACAAAACACATGTAACATGCACAGTACATACAGTACATAGGGTTAGGGTTAGTACAAACAAGTGCTCCCTTATCTTTCCTTATCTAATGACCCTCTATAGGGGAACCTTTTCTATTAGACATGCTTTAGTCTTCTGCTTAAAAGTCCTCAGATTGGTTGTCAGTTTGACACTGGTTTGGAGGTCAGGGTTAGGGTTAGGGTTTGACACTGGTTTGGAGGTTAGGGTTAGGGTTAGGGTTTGACACTGGTTTGGAGGTTAGGGTTAGGGTTAGGGTTTGACACTGGTTTGGAGGTTAGGGTTAGGGTTTGACACTGGTTTGGAGGTGGTTCCACTGTGTGGGTTAGGGTTAGGGGGTCAGGGTTAGGGTTTGACACTGGTTTGGAGGTTAGGGTTAGGGTTAGGGTTTGACACTGGTTTGGAGGTTAGGGTTAGGGTTTGACACTGGTTTGGAGGTGGTTCCACTGTGTGGGTTAGGGTTAGGGGGTCAGGGTTAGGGTTTGACACTGGTTTGGAGGTGGTTCCACTGTGTGGGTTAGGGTTAGGGGGTCAGGGTTAGGGTTTGACACTGGTTTGGAGGTGGTTCCACTGTGTGGCTCCTATGGAAGTAAATGATTCTTTGCCAACTTTACTTTTAAAAGCCGGATGGCTCACATCTGCTACACTATGGTGTACTTCGCTTCTCTGAGTCTTTAAAAATATGGGAACCTCGTCATATATGATCTTATGAACCATGTCCATGGTTACCCTGGATTCTACTGGGAGCCAGTTGAGTTCTCTAAACTGGTTCCTACCTGTAGGATCTGGGTCCTAACCCTACAATGACCCTGATCAGTCTATAGAGCTGACTGTAGCTTGACTGCAGGTTTTGAGGGATTTCATTAAGCCCTCCAATCAAGATGTACTGTACTACAGTACATGATATACAAGATTTACTGTACAGTACATGCAAAATCAAAGTGGTAAATAATAAGGGCGTTGGCCAAAACCTGTTTTGTCTCCCTGTCCTTGCCAGAAACTTGGTCAGTCCGGAGACGTTGTGAGATACAAGCTCACAAGGTGTCGCATCACGACGCATTGTGAGCTTGTAGATCTGCTATTTTCAAATGGCCGAAATGTATATAGGGCTGAAGTGGTTAATGTATGTTTGTAATAATAACCAAAATCTACAAAGTAATTCAAGTTTTCAAATAATTGTAGTGGAGTAAAAGTACAATATTTGCCTCTGAGATGTAGTGGGGTAGAAGTAAAAGTATTTAAAATTGGAAGTACTCCAGTAAAGTAAAAAATGTGTATGTGTGTGTGTGTGTGTGTGTGTGTGTGTGTGTGTGTGTGTGTGTGTGTGTGTGTGTGTCCACACAGGGAGCAGATCTTGCGGGTGAAGGCTGAGGAGGATAAGATCCCTCTCCTCCTGGTGGGGAACAAGTCGGACCTGGAGGAGCGCAGGCAGGTGTCGGTGGAGGAGGCGCGGGGCAAGGCGGAGGAGTGGGGCGTCCAGTATGTGGAGACGTCGGCCAAGACGAGAGCCAACGTGGACAAGGTACAAAACTACCCTACGACCAGCCTCTTCTCACAGCTTTTACATTCTAATATAAGGGTTAGGACAAGGTACAAAACTACCCTACGACCAGCCTTTTCTCACAACTTTTACATTCTAATATAAGGGTTAGGACAAGGTACAAAACTACCCTACGATCAGCCTCTTCTCACAGCTTTTACCTTCTAATATAAGGGTTAGGACAAGGTACAAAACTACCCTACGACCAGCCTCTTCTCACAGCTTTTACATTCTAATATAAAGTCTCCCCTTAAAACCCATTAAGACCAGGAACGCATCTGTGTCATTTTAACATTTCTTTGGCTATTCAAAAAATAGCAGATGATGAGCTTGTAGATGTACATTTGTAACTCAAATCTTTGCTTCTGGGGGGTCCTTGGAACAAAATATTTTCAGATGTGGGTCGGCGGACAAATACATATCATTTTGGAGGTCCTTGACATGAAAAAGTTTGAGAACCACTGATAAAGAAACATATGTTTTTCAGAAGGATTTTAGGATTTAGAATTTTGTAGAATTACATCCCATGAAGCATTGAATTCATGGAGATTGTTTTGTTTTTGTCTCATTCCTAAGACAATAATTTGATGATCCTGCCGTTCATCAAATGATTGTCTTAGGAATGTGACAAAAACAAATCTCCATGAATTCAAAGCTTCATGGGATGTAATTGATAGGAAATACGTATTTTTTGGGTGAACTACTCCTTTAACTCTGACAGTATAAGTGTCACAGTGAAATCGGGTCACATAGAGGCTAGATAATGGCTGATACCAATGTCATGAAAAAAAGTCAAATAATAGTCGATATATGGGCCAGGCTAATATATGGGCCAGGCTAATATATGGGCGTGGCTAATATATGGGCGTGGCTCTGTAGCTCTGGAGCTGAACTTGTGAACTTTAAGTGATTTGTTTCTGTTTTCTGTTTTTTTTCTTGCTCTTTTTTGCGTAGGTGTTTTTCGACCTGATGCGTGAGGTGAGAGGAAAGAAGATGACAGAAAACAAAGACAAGAACGGCAAAGGAAAGAACAAGAAGAACAAGAAGAGCTTCAAAGAGCGCTGCTGTTTACTTTAGAGAACCCTCCATGGACCTCAACAAACAAACAAACCCACACACACACACACACACACACACACACACACACACACACACACACACACACACACACACACACACACACACACACACACACACACACACACACACACACACACACACACACATGGGTTTAGTGTTCTAGAATAACCTCACACACACACACACACACACACACACACACACACACACACACACACACACACACACACACACACACACACACACACACACACACACACACACATGGGTTTAGTGTTCTAGAATAACCTCAGCCACTCCTCTTGCATAGAAAACTTAAAGGTTATAACCTCAGAGTTGTCATTTTTTTTGATTTTTTAAAGGAACACTACCACTATTTCTGTGACTCTTGGACAGCAGTGCTTGATGGCTCAATAAGCCCGTCTGTGACCAAACTGCCCGCTGACACTAACTAACTCTCCAGTTCTTTTTAACCTGGACAAACGATGGCTTTGTACCGCAAACCTCATCGACCAGGATGACTCAGAGTCCAAGATTAGACTAGAATCTTTGTCCAGTAAAACGGTTCCTCTCTTGATTCTTTCTTAGCATGAGTTCTTAGTTTATCCCATTCAATCCGGGAACGCATCTGTGTCATTTAAGATTTATTTGGGCTTTGAAAAAAATAGCAGATCTAAAAGCCCATAGTGCGGCACTGAGTGCCGTGCTATGAGCTTTTAGATCTGCTATTTTTGAATAGTCCAAAGAAATCTTAAAATGACACAGATGCGTTCCCGCATTGGAACGTGTTATTTTACCATCGATTCATGGAGCTTGTTGCGTTGATAGTCTGCTTATCGGTTAATCAGGGAACCGACTCACTCCTCTACTTTTACACGTGATCACATGTTGATCTCTAATCGATGCTGTTGACCCCCCCCCCCCCCCCCCCCCCATGAAAGACTGAATGAAAGCACACCTGTTTTCGAAGAGGATGTTAAAAATGGGAAAGTCTTGGAAAAGTTCTCTCCACTCTGGTAGCAGTAATGAACCAGGCTGCTCTAGTCTAGCGCGTCTGATCTGGTCTAGAGGGGCGGGTTCAAAATCTCCGGCGAGAGAATCCATGGGCTCCCATTGGTTCACCGATCTGTGCGCCCGCCCCGCTCCGCGCCCCTCCTCCTCCCCCAATGTGCAGCATCGAGAGCCCTGATGTCACAACATTTGGAGCGACGCCCACTGCACTCTGGTTGGTTGGGGAAATGAAAGGTTGACTCCCACTTCCTATGCCAGGAATGTCAACAGGCTGGTCCAGGCTCTTATTTTGGAGCAAAAGGGTAATCCACAGACGGGAGAGGGAAGTGCCAGACAACTTCCTTTGGCCCTCGCCGTCACTCACTCCCCCATCATGAACCTCCTTCAACAGTAATGCTGTAGTTCCACACACTAAAGAGTCAACAGTATAACTACTATTTACATTGTGTTTCTATGGCAGATATGTCTGTTGAGAAGATGATGAACCATTAATAGGCTGTCCAACCTTTTGTTTTGTTTTAATCACTCCTTTAGTTTAACCTGTTCCAAATAATCATTTGGTTTTCCTGTATCGTGCCATATAAGGCCAGGACATTGTCATCTTATCGCCATAATCGGTCACATATAATATGCGTCTAATGCACTGTGTCCCAAACACTGGTTCAGGACCCATGTGTGGGTCGTGGACCAATTTGTATGGGTCGCAAGTAAAAACAATATCCCTTTTTGTTGTTTCCAAATTAAAAAAATATAATATACATTATTATTTCAAAAGAAAACCCACAATTTTTTCATTAAAAAAATCTAAACATTTTCAGAAGAATTTCATGAATAAATAAATAAAATCTAAGAAATTACATACATTTTTTAAAACTATTAAGAAGTAGTGAAAATAGCAGATCTACAAGCTCGCCACACGTCGCGATCCGACGTGTGGCGAGCTTGTGGATCTTCTATTTTCACTAGTTTGGGTTCCCGGGAGACATCAAATGGGTCTGGAGATAAAACGTGTTGGGAGCTAATAATGGCTTAAATGTTGATCTCTACATTTATTTTATTATTTTAATAATGGCTTAAACGTTGATCTCTACATTTATTTTATTATTTTAATAATGGCTTAAATGTTGATCTCTACATTTATTTTATTTCGTACTGATTTCATGCTTTTAAAACAAATCTTTTTGTAGAAAGTGCACTACATTAAGTGCACTACATTAAGTGCACTACATTGTATAATGTAGAAAGTCACTACATTGCCAATACCTTAAAAGATGGACGTCTGTCAAAAGGCTCTACGCAGGAGATGTTTTTTTAAAAAGCTGTTGTATGTGCCAACAAAAAATTGAAGATAAACATGTCAAACTACTACTTTTTTTTTCTCTTTCTGGACTTGTGTATGTTAATTAACTTGAGTGTATGTATGTATGTTGACCAGAAGAAAAGAAAAGAAAAAAACAAGTCTTACTTTATTGCTCTCTGTCTGTATGAAGAGTGAAAAGAAGCCAAACTTCTTAAAAACCACTTGAACTCCTATACTAGCCTCCTTTATTCTGGGGAGGAACATTATAGCTGGAAATAGCAGATCTACAAGCTTTCAACGCGTCGCCAGTGGTGTAAAGTAACTATGTACTCAAGTACTGTTCTTAAGTACAATTTTGAGGTATTTTTTACTTTACTGGAGTGTTTCAAATTTTCAGTACTTTTACTTCGAAAGTAGTCGATCTACAAGCTTGTAGAGCTTGCAGATCTGCTATTTTCAAACAAACCAAGAGCCAACTGGGGTCAAGTTTACTAAGTATGGGGGGTTTTAGTGGTGAAACTGTTGTTGTTTTAATCAAGTGCAACATCAGTGAACAGAGACGTTTGTATCCCTACAGCCCAAAGCCTTCTCTTTCTAACTATATCCTCTTATATGTTTTGTTTTGTTTTGTTCTTTTAATAATAATAGTCTACTGTGAGTAGGATTTTGTTTTGTCTCGACTGTGAGAGAAAAATAATCGACAGTTTGAAAGTTTTGAAAGAAGACTTCAAAATATGTTGCCAAATAAAAACTTTTCTTTCTTTGTAAGTGAGACTCAGTTGTTTTTTTGTTGTCAGGCATAATGACCATACATGGGCCACATGCGGCCCCCACCTTCACTTAATGTGGCCCCCACCTTCACTTAATGTGGCCCGCAGGTTAATATCAGAAAACTGATATATTATTGATTTCAGCTGTTATGATTACAAACATGCAAACATGACCCACTTTAATTACTTCAGTCTATATTAGTAGCTTAATGACTAGTATTAACATTCTATTGTCTTTTTTATGTCCAATGTATTTGTATTTAAGTTCATAAAGTTAACATAAGTATAACTAAATGCATTTGAAATTAAATTAAAATGTTACTATTCAGGATTCCAATTCGAAAATAGCAGATCTACAAGCTCAAAAGATCGGCTATTTTTGCTACTTTTGTGTGACATAGAATGGCGAAAAAAGTTAAAATACAGAGACAAGAGGTGTCTGCCCCACAGTATATCAATGTGGCCCTCTGGAGTGAATGTGTAAATATATAGTGGCCCTCTGGAGTGAATGTGTAAATATATAGTGGCCCTCTGGAGTGAATGTGTAAATATATAGTGGCCCTCTGGAGTGAATGTGTAAATATATAGTGGCCCTCTGGAGTGAATGTGGAAATATATAGTGGCCCTCTGGAGTGAATGTGGAAATATATAGTGGCCCTCTGGAGTGAGTGTGGAAATATATAGTGGCCCTCTGGAGTGAATGTGTAAATATATAGTGGCCCTCTGGAGTGAATGTGTAAATATATAGTGGCCCTCTGGAGTGAATGTGGAAATATATAGTGGCCCTCTGGAGTGAGTGTGGAAATATATAGTGGCCCTCTGGAGTGAATGTGGAAATATATAGTGGCCCTCTGGAGTGAATGTGGAAATATATAGTGGCCCTCTGGAGTGAGTGTGGAAATATATAGTGGCCCTCTGGAGTGAATGTGGAAATATATAGTGGCCCTCTGGAGTGAGTGTGGAAATATATAGTGGCCCTCTGGAGTGAATGTGGAAATATATAGTGGCCCTCTGGAGTGAGTGTGGAAATATATAGTGACCCTCTGGAGTGAGTGTGGAAATATATAGTGGCCCTCAGCCCTCTGCATCACCCCTGATGTGGACGTTGACTTGTTGTCGACCAAAAGCACTGTTCTGTTCTGAGAACAGTGGTTCTGTATGAACAGTGGTTCTGTATGGACAGTGGTTCTGTATGTTCTGAGAACAGTGGTTCTGTATGAACAGTGGTTCTGTATGTTCTGAGAACAGTGGTTCTGTATGAACAGTGGTTCTGTATGTTCTGAGAACAGTGGTTCTGTATGAACAGTGGTTCTGTATGTTCTGAGAACAGTGGTTCTGTATGAACAGTGGTTCTGTATGTTCTGATAACAGTGGTTCTGTATGTTCTGAGAACAGTGGTTCTGTATGAACAGTGGTTCTGTATGGACAGTGGTTCTGTATGTTCTGAGAACAGTGGTTCTGTATGAACAGTGGTTCTGTATGTTCTGTATGTTCTGTATATTCTGAGAACAGTGGTTCTGTATGTTCTGAGAACAGTGGTTCTGTAACAGTGGTTCTGTATGAACAGTGGTTCTGTATGTTCTGTATGTTCAAGTCCTGACTTCACTGCCAGTAGAGGGCGCTTTTCTGCAGGTTCGTGGCTTTACTCTTTGTGTTGATATCCTCATTGGGGAATCTTAGATCGCTTCATATAAGAGCTGTGTTCCAACAATAAACACACCACCCTGGTGTTTTTACTCATATGGATATGAAGCATCGACTGAAGGTGTAAATGTACACATTTACCCACAGAGTAACACAATATAAACACTAGAATAAACGAGTCAAACAACCCAAAGACTACATTTCCCCCTGCTGTAGGGACAGTGATTTCAGACCCGGAAGTAGTAGTTCTTAAAACTTTTAAGGCATAATTAATGCCATTTTCGCCAGAAACAGGCTGTATCAAATATGAATGAATATCATAAACGATGCCTTCATTAGTGTCATTGGTAACACCTGTGAAGTAAGGAAGAGGTCCACTCTCTTCCCAACATGGCTGCTGCTGTGCATGGAGCCTGTTGCCTTGCTTTTTGTATTCTATTCAGAATGCTAATTCATTCACCATTTCACTTGAATACAGAGGATTTATTACTTGACCTTTTAAAGAAAAAAGGAAAAGGAAATAGTCTATATGCTATGAGTTATATTTAGTTCTGTTTGAAGAATAGTTTTAATGGGAATGAAACGCTTCTAAACAGGAAGGTCTCCAGTCCAGTCAGTGGAAAGTCTGAGCCTAGATGCCACACACTGCCCTCTGCTGACAGTTGAAGGTAAGACGGCCCTCCCACTTAGTTTTTGCACATTACAGATTTATGCCATATCTGTGGTGTAAAGTAACTAAGTACATTTACTCAAGTGCTGTACTTAAGTACAATTTTGAGGTATTTTTGACTTTATTGGAGTATTTCCAATTGTCAGTACTTTTACTTCTACTCCACTACATCTCACAGGCAAATGTTGTATTTTTACTCCGTTACAGTTATTTGAAAACTTTAGTTACTAGTTACTTTGTAGATTTTCATTATTATTACAAAACATACATTACCCACCTCAGCCCTATATACACTTCGGCCATTTGAAAATAGCAGATCTACAAGCTCACAATGCGTCGCGATACCACACATTGTGAGCTGTAGATTTGCTTTTTTCAAAAGATTTGTGTAATTTTTTTTATTTGAAAACTTAAATGGGACATTCTACATAGTGAGTACTTTCTACTTTTGGTATTTGTAACTATAGGCCTACCTTTCAGGACGGGAACCCCTTTTGAGGTTGTTGTTGCTACGTACAGTATATAGCAATATATTTGTTTTGTAATTTTAAATAAATATTTGAAGTTTTTCAGAAAACTTAGGTCAGGATTTAGAAGGTGTTTTAGAATGGGCCTCTAAAAAAAACATTTGAGTACTTTTTCCATAACTGATGCCATACAGACGTGATGCAGTTATGGAGGTATAGAGGCTACTGAGTCATTTAGACATGATGTGTTATGGAGGTATAGAGGCTACTGAGTAATTTAGACATCATGTGTTATGGAGGTATAGAGACTACTGAGTCATTTAGACATGATGTGTTATGGAGGTATAGAGGCTATGAGTCATTTAGACATGATGTGTTATGGAGGTATAGAGGCTACTGAGTCATTTAGACGTGATGTGTTATGGAGGTATAGAGGCTACTGAGTCATTTAGACATGATGTGTTATGGAGGTATAGAGGCTATGAGTCATTTAGACATGATGTGTTATGGAGGTATAGAGGCTACTGAGTCATTTAGACATGATGTGTTATGGAGGTATAGAGGCTACTGAGTCATTTAGACATGATGTGTTATGGAGGTATAGAGGCTACTGAGTCATTTAGACATGATGTGTTATGGAGGTATAGAGGCTACTGAGTCATTTAGACATGATGTGTTATGGAGGTATAGAGGCTACTGAGTCATTTAGACATGATGTGTTATGGAGGTATAGAGGCTACTGAGTCATTTAGACATGATGTGTTATGGAGGTATAGAGGCTACTGAGTCATTTAGACATGATGTGTTATGGAGGTATAGAGGCTAGGAGTCATTTAGACATGATGTGTTATGGAGGTATAGAGGCTATGAGTCATTTAGACATGATGTGTTATGGAGGTATAGAGGCTATGAGTCATTTAGACATGATGTGTTATGGAGGTATAGAGGCTACTGAGTCATTTAGACATGATGTGTTATGGAGGTATAGAGGCTACTGAGTCATTTAGACATGATGTGTTATGGAGGTATAGAGGCTATGAGTCATTTAGACATGATGTGTTATGGAGGTATAGAGGCTATGAGTCATTTAGACATGATGTGTTATGGAGGTATAGAGGCTACTGAGTCATTTAGACATGATGTGTTATGGAGGTATAGAGGCTAGGAGTCATTTAGACATGATGTGTTATGGAGGTATAGAGGCTACTGAGTCATTTAGACATGATGTGTTATGGAGGTATAGAGGCTACTGAGTCATTTAGACATGATGTGTTATGGAGGTATAGAGGCTATGAGTCATTTAGACATGATGTGTTATGGAGGTATAGAGGCTATGAGTCATTTAGACATGATGTGTTATGGAGGTATAGAGGCTACTGAGTCATTTAGACATGATGTGTTATGGAGGTATAGAGGCTATGAGTCATTTAGACATGATGTGTTATGGAGGTATAGAGGCTACTGAGTCATTTAGACATGATGTGTTATGGAGGTATAGAGGCTATGAGTCATTTAGACATGATGTGTTATGGAGGTATAGAGGCTATGAGTCATTTAGACATGATGTGTTATGGAGGTATAGAGGCTACTGAGTCATTTAGACATGATGTGTTATGGAGGTATAGAGGCTACTGAGTCATTTAGACATGATGTGTTATGGAGGTATAGAGGCTATGAGTCATTTAGACATGATGTGTTATGGAGGTATAGAGGCTACTGAGTCATTTAGACATGATGTGTTATGGAGGTATAGAGGCTATGAGTCATTTAGACATGATGTGTTATGGAGGTATAGAGGCTACTGAGTCATTTAGACATGATGTGTTATGGAGGTATAGAGACTATGAGTCATTTAGACATGATGTGTTATGGAGGTATAGAGGCTACTGAGTCATTTAGACATGATGTGTTATGGAGGTATAGAGGCTACTGAGTCATTTAGACATGATGTGTTATGGAGGTATAGAGGCTACTGAGTCATTTAGACATGATGTGTTATGGAGGTATAGAGGCTATGAGTCATTTAGACATGATGTGTTATGGAGGTATAGAGGCTACTGAGTCATTTAGACATGATGTGTTATGGAGGTATAGAGGCTACTGAGTCATTTAGACATCATGTGTTATGGAGGTATAGAGGCTACTGAGTCATTTAGATATGATGTGTTAGGCTATGGAGGTATAGAGGCTACTGAGTCATTTAGACATGATGTGTTATGGACGTATAGAGGCTACTGAGTCATTTAGACATGATGTGTTATGGAGGTATAGAGACTACTGAGTCATTTAGACATGATGTGTTATGGAGGTATAGAGGCTATGAGTCATTTAGACATGATGTGTTATGGAGGTATAGAGGCTATGAGTCATTTAGACATCATGTGTTATGGAGGTATAGAGGCTACTGAGTCATTTAGACATGATGTGTTAAGGAGGTATAGAGGCTATGAGTCATTTAGACATGATGTGTTATGGAGGTATAGAGGCTATGAGTCATTTAGACATGATGTGTTATGGAGGTATAGAGGCTACTGAGTCATTTAGACATGATGTGTTATGGAGGTATAGAGGCTACTGAGTCATTTAGACATGATGTGTTATGGAGGTATAGAGGCTATGAGTCATTTAGACATGATGTGTTATGGAGGTATAGAGGCTATGAGTCATTTAGACATGATGTGTTATGGAGGTATAGAGGCTATGAGTCATTTAGACATGATGTGTTATGGAGGTATAGAGGCTACTGAGTCATTTAGACATGATGTGTTATGGAGGTATAGAGGCTACTGAGTCATTTAGACATCATGTGTTATGGAGGTATAGAGGCTACTGAGTCATTTAGATATGATGTGTTAGGCTATGGAGGTATAGAGGCTACTGAGTCATTTAGACATGATGTGTTATGGACGTATAGAGGCTACTGAGTCATTTAGACATGATGTGTTATGGACGTATAGAGGCTATGAGTCATTTAGACATGATGTGTTATGGAGGTATAGAGGCTACTGAGTCATTTAGACATGATGTGTTATGGAGGTATAGAGGCTACTGAGTCATTTAGACATGATGTGTTATGGAGGTAAAGAGGCTATGAGTCATTTAGACATGATGTGTTATGGAGGTATAGAGGCTACTGAGTCATTTAGACATGATGTGTTATGGAGGTATAGAGGCTATGAGTCATTTAGACATGATGTGTTATGGAGGTATAGAGGCTACTGAGTCATTTAGACATGATGTGTTATGGAGGTATAGAGGCTATGAGTCATTTAGACATGATGTGTTATGGAGGTATAGAGGCTATGAGTCATTTAGACATGATGTGTTATGGAGGTATAGAGGCTATGAGTCATTTAGACATGATGTGTTATGGAGGTATAGAGGCTATGAGTCATTTAGACATGATGTGTTATGGAGGTATAGAGGCTATGAGTCATTTAGACATGATGTGTTATGGAGGTATAGAGGCTATGAGTCATTTAGACATGATGTGTTAAGGAGGTATAGAGGCTATGAGTCATTTAGACATGATGTGTTATGGAGGTATAGAGGCTATGAGTCATTTAGACATGATGTGTTATGGAGGTATAGAGGCTACTGAGTCATTTAGACATGATGTGTTATGGAGGTATAGAGGCTACTGAGTCATTTAGACATGATGTGTTATGGAGGTACTAGAGTTTCGGGGGGCTACGCCCCCCTCAACCCCAGCCGCGCACGGGGCCCAGGCGTGTGTATATAGGGGGACCCAAATCGCCGGAGTGAAACTGTGGAAAAGTTGTTTTTAAAAAGGAAAAAATTTGAAGAAATAATATTTCTTATGTTTCAGGGGGTCCACAGGGGGTCCGCGGACCCCCTGATGGTCCACTGACCCCCTGTGGAGTGTTGGGACGCGCGGGGACACCCCTGGAACATTGCGGACCATTTCGGTGTTTTTTTTTTTTTTCATGAAGGTGGTTGCTTGTTTCTGGCGCAGGCTGTGCAAACCTGGCAACCCAGCGCATGCTGCCGCACGTTTAAGTGGCGTAGCGTCATGAGGGTCAGTGGGGCCGTGGCTCGGTCAGTGAAGACCCTGTAGTGCGGATGATATGTGGCATAGAGGGGCAGATTGTAAATCCACAGAGGAAACATCCGTGGGCTACCATTGGTTCAGCGTTGTGTGCGGTCGGCCTGCGGCCCCTCCTCCTCCACCAATGTGCAGTATTGAGAGCCCTGACGTCACAACAATTGGAGCGATGGGCACTGCACTGTGGTTGGTTAGGGTACACCTAGGGCCCAGGTAGAACCCAGTTAAAGCCTGCATGGGCAAACCCAGGTAGGACCCGCCTTGGTCCCACATAAACATGGCTAGTTGGGGCCCACCTAAGGGCCAGGTAGAAGCTACTTATAGCCTGCATGGGCATCGCAGTTGGGACTGAAGTGGATGCCGCTGACATTGCTGACATGGGGTCCATATGGTTTAGCCCACCTTGAAACCATATGGGAACTACGCTGGCATGCTGGCTGTAATGCAAACGCTGCATCATACCTGCAGTGTGTAGTTTGATGTTGTGTGTGTAGCAGATATACCTGCAGTGTGTAGATCAATGTCCATAGGAAAGTCAATGCCCAGCAGTTTTTTTTTTCCCCAGCAGAGTTTCTAGTGTCTCTGTGTCTCTCTGGAAGAGGTTGCACATGAACTCTGCAGCCGCACTGAGGCGCTCCAACACAAACACTCAGACATTAAGCTGCTTCACACAACAAACATCAGCACCACGCTGCTGTTTGTCCAAAAGACACAATATCTGCTCTCCCACCGACGTCATGTGTTCATTTATCGACAGCCGTACAGACTCCTTTTGACACATTTTACGTCGTTTATCCAGCTCTCACTGACTCTCCACATCGGGCTGTTATTTTGCTGCGATCAAGTCAACGATGTGAGAGATTAGCTATCACAGACGGACGGACAGGGGGTGAAACATAGTCTTGCGCCATGCCTTTCGGCCTGGCGGAGACAATAAAAAACCGAAAGTAAAGGAAATGGCCATTTCTGCAACAGAAGTAGTCAATAAACTATGCTATGAAAACATGGGCCACATTGGCAAAGAATGTAAGAAAGAGTCAATCATGTAGAAAATAGCCGATCTCCAAGCGTACAAAGCCTCTGAACGTGAGGCGTTTCGAGCTTGTAGATCGGCTATTTTCACAATATTTACTTGTGGAACGGAGTCAAACAGAATGGGGGGGTCCCAGATCAAGTACGTGTATTTGGGGGGGGGGGGGGGAAATTATCTGAAATTACTACATGACCATAATGCAGGCTAACATGCGTTGCACGGGGCGGTCCTGCCATTACGTTAGTTACTGTAGTTGCTGTGGAGCTACATAGTTCTCCAGAAGACACACACAAACATACACCATCTACAATGGACGAACTGAGCAGCAATATAGACATTCACCACACGAACGTGCATTGTTGACAAAGTGATTGCACAGCCGCTGCAGGCATGACAACCAGGTTAGCGTTAGCGACATGGCAGCTATCACAGCGCCCTGTCCGTCGTGCTGCAACTGCCTGTGATGGCTACAGCAGTAACAGCAAGCTGTCTGCGATGCCATTGTCTGGAGACTGCTCTTAGCGTGACACGACCAATGAGAGTGAGCGCTGTAGTTGTTGCTAAGATACGGTGGCGTCTCTGCCCCATAGCTTGTAGATCTCTCACACATGATTGGCGTAGGCTGCGTTGCCAGGTCTGACGTTGTGTCTAAGCAATGGTCGGCTGATTTTTGCGCGCCTTTGGGCTCGTTTGCATTGTGCGCACGGCAGCGCTTGTTTAGCGTACGTCAGCGCGACGTGGCAACGGACGTGGCAACGTGAAAGGTGATTGGCTGGTGAAAAGAAACACCCGACGTTACACCAGAAATGGTGCCTGGAGAAAATGGTGACCAAAAAAAAAGTTTGGAAAAAAAGGAAAAAAAACCCGCAGCGGCTGCGTGCTGTTGTGGTGATGAGGTCGTGCGCACGGTAAACGGTACGAAGCTGCCTCCCCTTCCGTTTTGTCCGACATTTGGTGAGTAGAATTAATTATGTTGCGCGGTGGAAAAGGTGTATTGAGCAGTGAGATGTCCCCTACGCGAGGCGTAAATTCAGCGCGGCCGGCGTGGCGAGTCAGTTGGCGACATGTGGTCTGGCGGTGCGTTGTTTAGTCGATAACAGAGCTGTGGGGTGTGGACACCGAGGGTGCGGAAGTTGCTTGGCATTTATATAGTTAGATAGAGGCTATGAGTCATTTAGACATGATGTGTTATGGAGGTATAGAGGCTATGAGTCATTTAGACATGATGTGTTATGGAGGTATAGAGGCTACTGAGTCATTTAGACATGATGTGTTATGGAGGTATAGAGGCTAGGAGTCATTTAGACATGATGTGTTATGGAGGTATAGAGGCTACTGAGTCATTTAGACATGATGTGTTATGGAGGTATAGAGGCTATGAGTCATTTAGACATGATGTGTTATGGAGGTATAGAGGCTATGAGTCATTTAGACATGATGTGTTATGGAGGTATAGAGGCTACTGAGTCATTTAGACATGATGTGTTATGGAGGTATAGAGGCTATGAGTCATTTAGACATGATGTGTTATGGAGGTATAGAGGCTACTGAGTCATTTAGACATGATGTGTTATGGAGGTATAGAGGCTATGAGTCATTTAGACATCATGTGTTATGGAGGTATAGAGGCTACTGAGTCATTTAGACATGATGTGTTATGGAGGTATAGAGACTATGAGTCATTTAGACATGATGTAGAGGCTACTGAGTCATTTAGACATGATGTGTTATGGAGGTATAGAGGCTACTGAGTCATTTAGACATGATGTGTTATGGAGGTATAGAGGCTACTGAGTCATTTAGACATGATGTGTTATGGAGGTATAGAGGCTATGAGTCATTTAGACATGATGTGTTATGGAGGTATAGAGGCTACTGAGTCATTTAGACATGATGTGTTATGGAGGTATAGAGGCTACTGAGTCATTTAGACATCATGTGTTATGGAGGTATAGAGGCTACTGAGTCATTTAGATATGATGTGTTAGGCTATGGAGGTATAGAGGCTACTGAGTCATTTAGACATGATGTGTTATGGACGTATAGAGGCTACTGAGTCATTTAGACATGATGTGTTATGGAGGTATAGAGGCTACTGAGTCATTTAGACATGATGTGTTATGGAGGTATAGAGGCTATGAGTCATTTAGACATCATGTGTTATGGAGGTATAGAGGCTACTGAGTCATTTAGACATGATGTGTTAAGGAGGTATAGAGGCTATGAGTCATTTAGACATGATGTGTTATGGAGGTATAGAGGCTATGAGTCATTTAGACATGATGTGTTATGGAGGTATAGAGGCTACTGAGTCATTTAGACATGATGTGTTATGGAGGTATAGAGGCTACTGAGTCATTTAGACATGATGTGTTATGGAGGTATAGAGGCTACTGAGTCATTTAGACATGATGTGTTATGGAGGTATAGAGGCTACTGAGTCATTTAGACATGATGTGTTATGGAGGTATAGAGACTATGAGTCATTTAGACATGATGTGTTATGGAGGTATAGAGGCTACTGAGTCATTTAGACATGATGTGTTATGGAGGTATAGAGACTATGAGTCATTTAGACATGATGTGTTATGGAGGTATAGAGGCTACTGAGTCATTTAGACATGATGTGTTATGGAGGTATAGAGGCTACTGAGTCATTTAGACATGATGTGTTATGGAGGTATAGAGACTATGAGTCATTTAGACATGATGTGTTATGGAGGTATAGAGGCTACTGAGTCATTTAGACATGATGTGTTATGGAGGTATAGAGGCTACTGAGTCATTTAGACATGATGTGTTATGGAGGTATAGAGGCTATGAGTCATTTAGACATGATGTGTTATGGAGGTATAGAGGCTACTGAGTCATTTAGACATGATGTGTTATGGAGGTATAGAGGCTATGAGTCATTTAGACATGATGTGTTATGGAGGTATAGAGGCTACTGAGTCATTTAGACATGATGTGTTATGGAGGTATAGAGGCTATGAGTCATTTAGACATCATGTGTTATGGAGGTATAGAGGCTATGAGTCATTTAGACATGATGTGTTATGGAGGTATAGAGGCTACTGAGTCATTTAGACATGATGTGTTATGGAGGTATAGAGGCTACTGAGTCATTTAGACATGATGTGTTATGGAGGTATAGAGGCTATGAGTCATTTAGACATGATGTGTTAAGGAGGTATAGAGGCTATGAGTCATTTAGACATCATGTGTTATGGAGGTATAGAGGCTATGAGTCATTTAGACATGATGTGTTATGGAGGTATAGAGGCTATGAGTCATTTAGACATGATGTGTTATGGAGGTATAGAGGCTACTGAGTCATTTAGACATGATGTGTTATGGAGGTATAGAGGCTATGAGTCATTTAGACATGATGTGTTATGGAGGTATAGAGGCTACTGAGTCATTTAGACATGATGTGTTATGGAGGTATAGAGGCTATGAGTCATTTAGACATCATGTGTTATGGAGGTATAGAGGCTACTGAGTCATTTAGACATGATGTGTTATGGAGGTATAGAGGCTATGAGTCATTTAGACATGATGTGTTATGGAGGTATAGAGGCTATGAGTCATTTAGACATGATGTGTTATGGAGGTATAGAGGCTACTGAGTCATTTAGACATGATGTGTTATGGAGGTATAGAGGCTACTGAGTCATTTAGACATGATGTGTCCACTGGCCTGTTTTCTACTCCGTGGGCATTTTATGTCCACTTTAGTAAAGTAACTCACTGGCTATTGGCTTTGCATCGATCGTACCGCTGTTGGTGTTCCAACAAGTACCAACACGGCCTTTTTCCCCTTCATACAATGTGTGACAGAGATGTACTGTCTTCATACCGGCCTTCTCTTCTATTTGAAGAGGAATGGTGTAATAATGTCAGCATTATGGTCACAGATTGCCTTCCCTGCCCATGAGGAGGATGATGATGATGATGATGATGATGAAGAGTGGACTTACATCTCCATCCAAAGCCCATATATGGTTGTTGTCGTCGGGCAGAAACCTGAAGGAAATGGCAAATAAAAGAGCCATATGTGTTGTTAATGGCACCATGTGTTCCAATGGAAACACTTTCATTTACACTTAAAAAACAAGTTAAAAGAAACATACATTAACCACTTCAGCCCTGTATACATTTGAAATTAGCCGATCTACAAGCTCACAATGCGTTGAGACACATTGTGATCTTGTAGATCTGCTATTTTCAAAAGATTTCTATACATTTGAAAACTTGAAATGGGACATTCTGCATAATGAGTACTTTTACTTTTGGTACTTTAAGTACATTTTGATGCCAATACTTTTTGTGCTTTTACTCAAGTACATTTTGAATTCCAGTCTTTTACTTGTAACAGAATATTTCTATATTGCAGTATTGATACTTTTACTTAAGTAAAGAATATGTGTACTTTTACCTCAACTGCTATCAATGCAGGTGTTGTGAGCTTGTAGATCTTTTGTACATGTTAGGGTCATATGGTTAATCAGACCATTATAAACAAATCTATTACTTTTTTTTTCACGTCAAGTCCAGAAACCAAGATGCAGCACAGCAGTTAGTGTTACAGATACAGGGTGATAAAAGTAGAACTACAATAAGATACACCAATAGACTATAGCATACATTAGAGAACTACAATAAGATACACCAATAGACTATAGCATACATTAGAGAACTACAATAAGATACACCAATAGACTATAGCATACATTAGAGAACTACAATAAGATACACCAATAGACTATAGCATACATTACAGAACTACAATAAGATACACCAATAGACTATAGCATACATTAGAGAACTACAATAAGATACACCAATAGGCTATAGCATACATTAGAGAACTACAATAAGATACACCAATAGACTATAGCATACATTACAGAACTACAATAAGATACACCAATAGGCTATAGCATACATTAGAGAACTACAATAAGATACACCAATAGACTATAACATACATTAGAGAACTACAATAAGATACACCAATAGACTATAGCATACATTAGAGAACTACAATAAGATACACCAATAGACTATAGCATACATTAGAGAACTACAATAAGATACACCAATAGACTATAGCATACATTAGAGAACTACAATAAGATACACCAATAGGCTATAGCATACATTAGAGAACTACAATAAGATACACCAATAGACTATAGCATACATTAGAGAACTACAATAAGATACACCAATAGACTATAGCATACATTAGAGAACTACAATAAGATACACCAATAGACTATAGCATACATTAGAGAACTACAATAAGATACACCAATAGGCTATAGCATACATTAGAGAACTACAATAAGATACACCAATAGACTATAGCATACATTAGAGAACTACAATAAGATACACCAATAGACTATAGCATACATTAGAGAACTACAATAAGATACACCAATAGACTATAGCATACATTAGAGAACTACAATAAGATACACCAATAGACTATAGCATACATTAGAGAACTACAATAAGATACACCAATAGACTATAGCATACATTAGAGAACTACAATAAGATACACCAATAGACTATAGCATACATTAGAGAACTACAATAAGATACACCAATAGACTATAGCATACATTAGAGAACTACAATAAGATACACCAATAGACTATAGCATACATTAGAGAACTACAATAAGATACACCAATAGACTATAGCATACATTAGAGAACTACAATAAGATACACCAATAGACTATAGCATACATTAGAGAACTACAATAAGATACACCAATAGACTATAGCATACATTAGAGAACTACAATAAGATACACTAATAGACTATAGCATACATTAGAGAACTACAATAAGATACACCAATAGGCTATAGCATACATTAGAGAACTACAATAAGATACACCAATAGACTATAGCATACATTAGAGAACTACAATAAGATACACCAATAGACTATAGCATACATTAGAGAACTACAATAAGATACACCAATAGACTATAGCATACATTAGAGAACTACAATAAGATACACCAATAGGCTATAGCATACATTAGAGAACTACAATAAGATACACCAATAGACTATAGCATAAGATACACCAATAGACTATAGCATACATTAGAGAACTACAATAAGATACACCAATAGACTATAGCATACATTAGAGAACTACAATAAGATACACCAATAGACTATAGCATACATTAGAGAACTACAATAAGATACACCAATAGACTATAGCATACATTAGAGAACTACAATAAGATACACCAATAGACTATAGCATACATTAGAGAACTACAATAAGATACACCAATAGACTATAGCATACATTAGAGAACTACAATAAGATACACCAATAGACTATAGCATACATTAGAGAACTACAATAAGATACACCAATAGGCTATAGCATACATTAGAGAACTACAATAAGATACACCAATAGACTATAGCATACATTAGAGAACTACAATAAGATACACCAATAGACTATAGCATACATTAGAGAACTACAATAAGATACACCAATAGGCTATAGCATACATTAGAGAACTACAATAAGATACACCAATAGACTATAGCATACATTAGAGAACTACAATAAGATACACCAATAGGCTATAGCATACATTACAGAACTACAATAAGATACACCAATAGACTATAGCATACATTAGAGAACTACAATAAGATACACCAATAGACTATAGCATACATTAGAGAACTACAATAAGATACACCAATAGGCTATAGCATACATTAGAGAACTACAATAAGATACACCAATAGGCTATAGCATACATTAGAGAACTACAATAAGATACACCAATAGACTATAGCATACATTAGAGAACTACAATAAGATACACCAATAGACTATAGCATACATTAGAGAACTACAATAAGATACACCAATAGACTATAGCATACATTAGAGAACTACAATAAGATACACCAATAGACTATAGCGATACATTAGAGAACTACAATAAGATACACCAATAGACTATAGCATACATTAGAGAACTACAATAAGATACACCAATAGACTATAGCATACATTAGAGAACTACAATAAGATACACCAATAGACTATAGCATACATTAGAGAACTACAATAAGATACACCAATAGACTATAGCATACATTAGAGAACTACAATAAGATACACCAATAGACTATAGCATACATTAGAGAACTACAATAAGATACACCAATAGACTATAGCGATACATTAGAGAACTACAATAAGATACACCAATAGACTATAGCATACATTAGAGAACTACAATAAGATACACCAATAGACTATAGCATACATTAGAGAACTACAATAAGATACACCAATAGACTATAGCATACATTAGAGAACTACAATAAGATACACCAATAGACTATAGCATACATTAGAGAACTACAATAAGATACACCAATAGACTATAGCATACATTAGAGAACTACAATAAGATACACCAATAGACTATAGCATACATTAGAGAACTACAATAAGATACACCAATAGACTATAGCATACATTAGAGAACTACAATAAGATACACCAATAGACTATAGCATACATTAGATAACTACAATAAGATACACCAACGACTATAGCGATACATTAGAGAACTACAATAAGATACACCAATAGACTATAGCATACATTAGAGAACTACAATAAGATACACCAATAGACTATAGCATACATTAGAGAACTACAATAAGATACACCAATAGACTATAGCATACATTAGAGAACTACAATAAGATACACCAATAGACTATAGCATACATTAGAGAACTACAATAAGATACACCAATAGACTATAGCATACATTAGAGAACTACAATAAGATACACCAATAGACTATAGCATACATTAGAGAACTACAATAAGATACACCAATAGACTATAGCATACATTAGAGAACTACAATAAGATACACCAATAGACTATAGCATACATTAGACAACTACAATAAGATACACCAATAGACTATAGCATACATTAGAGAACTACAATAAGATACACCAATAGACTATAGCATACATTAGACAACTACAATAAGATACACCAATAGACTATAGCATACATTAGAGAACTCAGGGGAGGGAATACAATTATAAGTGGCTTATTGCTTCTAAATAGATATATATTTTGGTTAATTGCCACAGCCTTCTGCTACTGGAACACAATATTCATATATCAGTGGTTCTAAAACTTTTTCATGTCAATGATCTCCCAAAATGATCTGTATTTCACCACAGGGGGGGGGCATCTCTAAATATGTAAAGATTTGAGTTAAAAATGTTGCTTAAAAAAAAAAAAAAAAAAAAAAAAAAATATATATATATATATATACATATATATATATTGAAAGACTTGCACAAATGCTCAAGATTTTTCAAAAATAGCAGATCTACAAGCTTGCGTAGATCTTCTATTTTTGAATTGCCAAAGTAGAAAAGAATGGTTCTAGAATGTACAATGACACATATTACATTACATTACATTAGATTACATTACATTACATTAGATTACATTACATTACATTACATTACATTACATTACATTACATTACAGTCTTAGGTAGGGAAGGAAACTACTAATCACCAGAAGTCTTAGTGCATTCTCTTCTAAAACAAGTGTTCTTGTATTGAATGGTTTAATGTCCTCACAGATAGTCTTGGGGATATAAATATATATAATAACAAATATATATAGTAGTGGCATATTTGCAAATGAAAAACATAATAGCAGAAATATATTGTTGTTGTCGGGCAGAAACCTCTTATCTCCACCTTCTAACTTGTTTTTTCATAAATGAATGCTCTATGTGATCACACTACAGCTTGTAGATCTGCTACTTTTTGCTACTTTTTTTGTTTGAATCCTGAAAAGTATCAAAAGGACGTATGAGGTTTCCACCCTGACAGAGAGGGCATTATTCAAGCTTGTCATTTGGTATTTGTATTTCTGAGACGCAGCTCCTTCCAATCGATGAGGGTGTTATTTTGTCAGGATTTAATCTCTACTGTCTCAAGGCAAAATAAATAGATGTCACTTCTTTCTTTTTTTTTAAATGATGGCTTATTCTGAGGATGTGTTTCATATTGACCGGGCTGTCCCACACGCTACATGAATTCTTAAAAGTTATAAAGTTATAGTGCGACTTATTCTATTCAAAAATAAAAGTGTGGAAAGACACTGGTGTCAAGCAGCTGTCATGATATGGGCTTTTATAAAGACACTGGTGTCATGGATATGGGCTTTTATAAACACACTGGTGTCATGGATATGGGCTTTTATAAACACACTGGTGTCATGGATATGGGCTTTTATAAAGACACTGGTGTCATAGATATGGGCTTTTATAAACACACTGGTGTCATGGATATGGGCTTTTATAATCACACTGGTGTCATGGATATGGGCTTTTATAAACACACTGGTGTCATGGATATGGGCTTTTATAAAGACACTGGTGTCATGGATATGGGCTTTTATAAACACACTGGTGTCATGGATATGGGCTTTTATAAACACACTGGTGTCATGGATATGGGCTTTTATAAACACACTGGTGTCATGGATATGGGCTTTTATAAACACACTGGTGTCATGGATATGGGCTTTTATAAACACACTGGTGTCATGGATATGGGCTTTTATAAACACACTGGTGTCACAAATCAAAGACAGCTAAATATCGTAGATGAGTCTTTATAGTCCAACAAGATAAATTGCAACTCAAACTCCATTTAAACCACGTTATCCATGTTTATATTGGCTAATCAAAAGGAGCTTGTTGTACATCTGCTATTTTTGAAAAATATATATATTTTTAAATATTTTTTTAAACATATAGTTCCTTTTCTGGGGGTCCCTGGCAAAACATTTTCAGATGGGGGTCCTCAGCCAAATGCATACATTTACATTTCGGAGTCCTTGACCCCAAAAAGTTTGAGAACCGCTGGGTTAGGCTATTGACTGAAGGAACCTCTCCCTCCACTGTAGGTCTGATGAGGTTCCACATTAAGGTGCCTGTGGGGGGGGGGGGGGGCGACACATTACTAGGTGCCTGTGGGGGGGGGGACACTAAGCATGACAGGTTGAAACACTGTTAGTTCAGACTGTGTCATGTTTTACAGGTTGAAACACTGTTAGTTCAGTCTGTGTCATGTTTTACAGGTTGAAACACTGTTAGTTCAGACTGTGTCATGTTTTACAGGTTGAAACATTGTTAGTTCAGACTGTGTCATGTTTTACAGGTTGAAACATTGTTAGTTCAGACTGTGTCATGTTTTACAGGTTGAAACATTGTTAGTTCAGACTGTGTCATGTTTTACATGTTGAAACACTGTTAGTTCAGTCTGTGTCATGTTTTACAGGTTGAAACACTGTTAGTTCAGTCTGTCATGTTTTACAGGTTGAAACACTGTTAGTTCAGACTGTGTCATGTTTTACAGGTTGAAACACTGTTAGTTCAGACTGTGTCATGTTTTACAGGTTGAAACACTGTTAGTTCAGTCTGTGTCATGTTTTACAGGTTGAAACACTGTTAGTTCAGTCTGTCATGTTTTACAGGTTGAAACACTGTTAGTTCAGACTGTGTCATGTTTTACAGGTTGAAACACTGTTAGTTCAGACTGTGTCATGTTTTACATGTTGAAACACTGTTAGTTCAGTCTGTGTCATGTTTTACAGGTTGAAACACTGTTAGTTCAGTCTGTCATGTTTTACAGGTTGAAACACTGTTAGTTCAGACTGTGTCATGTTTTACAGGTTGAAACACTGTTAGTTCAGACTGTGTCATGTTTTACAGGTTGAAACACTGTTAGTTCAGACTGTGTCATGTTTTACAGGTTGAAACACTGTTAGTTCAGTCTGTGTCATGTTTTACAGGTTGAAACACTGTTAGTTCAGACTGTGTCATGTTTTACAGGTTGAAACACTGTTAGTTCAGACTGTGTCATGTTTTACAGGTTGAAACACTGTTAGTTCAGACTGTGTCATGTTTTACAGGTTGAAACACTGTTAGTTCAGACTGTGTCATGTTTTACAGGTTGACACACTGTTAGTTCAGACTGTGTCATGTTTTACAGGTTGACACACTGTTAGTTCAGACTGTGTCATGTTTTACAGGTTGACACACTGTTAGTTCAGACTGTGTCATGTTTTACAGGTTGAAACACTGTTAGTTCAGACTGTGTCATGTTTTACAGGTTGAAACACTGTTAGTTCAGACTGTGTTGTTACAGGAGCAGCACTGTGCATGCAGACGAGGGTTGACTGGCCACAGGCTGACTAAATAAGGGATTTAAACGCTTGTTTCAACCCGTCAGTTAGATTTTCTTGACCGCTAAAGATAAACATCTGAGAGCAGGGGGGACGACCTTTACTTTATGGATATGATGTGTGGAAAAGGGTAAGAATCATGCTGCCCCCCCCCCCCCCCCCCACAGGCACCTAGAAGTGTGGAACCTCATATCAGAGCTATACAACGGAGGAAGAGGTTTGACTGAAGTGAACAACCTTCACTTGGAGAAGAAGCCTACAGTTGAGTAAAAGGCCTTTATTTATTGACCACTACGATGTAGAATCTATACTTTGACTAGAGTACTGGGCTGGCATTGAGTAGCCTACTTTGTGCACCACTTCTCTGCAGTAATAATGATATATAATAATGTAATAGTGAGTGATATGAAGGCCTGTCAGAGCCTCTGTGATTAGCAGCAGGTTCAGTCACCTGGGCCGACTCTCCAGGCTGTAGGTTTTCCTCCGCACTGCCTCGGCCCCTCTAAGTAGGCAGATTAGGTGGTCCGTTAAACCCTCGGCGAGGCACTTATTTAGAAATATATGAAAGGGCAAAGTGAGCCGGGGTGCTAATGACCGATGTGGTGTCGCCGACGCACTCTGGGGTCTTTTATCATCCCCCCCGTCCCCCCGTCCCCCCCCGTCCCCCCCCCCCCCCCCCGTCCTCTGTGTAACCCTCATTATATGTGAGCTAATGTTGGAGGATGAGGAGGATGCTCTCCTCTCACAGTGATGAAGCACCATCACGTTCCTTCATTATACAACCAGGAAAAAAAAACACTCGGTGGAATTACTACCCGACCTGTAAGATAAATGTAACTTCTGTTTTTTACTGTGTGTGTGTGTGTGTGTGTGTGTGTGTGTGTGTGTGTGTGTGTGTGTGTGTGTGTGTGTGTGTGTGTGTGTGTGTGTGTGTGTGTGTGTGTGTGTGTGTGTGTGTGTGTGTGTGTGTCGAACAGAGAGAGGAATGAATGTTCTTTTCAATGAATTGAGTACAAAGGACCCCAATGGCCACATAGTGCTTTCTTGGGTTTAAAATCCTCTTAACAGACATTGTATTGAACTGTATAGGCTACTTCCCTGTTTGTTTTTACAAACTGTTAATAAAGTATTCAATCAATTTATCAATCAAAAGTGTGTGTGTGTGTGTGTGTGTGTGTGTGTGTGTGTGTGTGTGTGTGTGTGTGTGTGTGTGTGTGTGTGTGTGTGTGTGTGTGTGTGTGTGTGTGTGTGTGTGTGTGTGTGTGTGTGTGTGTGTGTGTGTGTGTGTGTGAGAGAGCATGGGGGAACGGAGGAGAGGAGAGAGAATGAATGTTCTCTCCTTGTCCATGTGATGGCAGTCACACCATTCCCTTCTGTTCAGCGGTGCTTCCTCTGTATCTGTTAGTTTGGTGTTCCTATACCTAAGCACTGTAAATGAACGGCTCCATTGAATGAGATGGGTGAGCTGGGATAACCAGGCCTGACACGCTGCAAGCTGTAGGCCTATCTCTCTCTCATGGGTGGAATGATAGGCTATAGACAAGGCTACTCTGCTGTAGGGCGCCCCAGTTCAAATATGATTATTTTGGGGGGTCACGGCCTGAATAGGTTGTTCTAGAGACTAAAGACAACATAGACGCCCCGAAACATTTTCATTTTTGATCTAGGGACCCCCCCCCCCCACCCTGATAAGCACTTGGAAATGTAGGAGGATCTACAAGCTCACAACGCCTCGCACTGTGAGCTTGTAGATCAGCTATTTTCACAATTTTTGCCATTTTCTTGTATTATTTGACAAGTTGGAACCACTGGTCTAAAACAGTGGTTCTCAGCTCTTTTTCAAGCTTTAGACCACTAGCATAATATGAACGATCCTTAAGGACCACCCCACCCCACCCCCACCCCACCCCCACCTCCACAGGACAATATTTTGTATATAGGCAAAAAATAAAAGGCATAACACAGTCTATTCTATTATAGTTATTTATTTGATATTGATTTATTATTTAACATGAATGATCACTTTCCTCTTCTACCCCGTATTTGAACCCCGGTGTCCTAAGCTAACCCTCATCACCATTCTAACATTATCCCTGCAGAGTGAGCTGTACTGAGTAGCGTTGATTTTGTCAGCAAATTTTGATTTAGTTTTAGTCATAGTCTTTTGAATGAAATTCCATTTAGTTTTAGTCATATTTTAGTCATCTGAAATGTTTTAGATTTTGTCTAGTTTTAGTCGACTAAATCTACAGTTGATTTAGTCGACTAAAATGTATGTTGGCGGTGCCTTGATGGCGTCGTAATGGCTGATTTTACACTTGGTTGCATGCTGAAAATAGCCGTTGTAGATCTGCTATTTTCAGAGCGCAACACCCGAGCACAAACCAAACACATAAAATGACTTGTCTTTTAGTTCTACTGGATCTCTTCTCCACTAGATCCCTCACTGACCTTTTAGTATAGTTTTTATTTGTTGACAAAATTGTCATATTCTGTGTTTATTCACATTTTGAATTCTTTTTATTTTATTCTTTATTTTATACTGCATTGAGAGACATGGACTTGGTGTAATAAATATCCCTACCTATGTTAGATAGTTAAAGTAACCTTGTTGTGTCATAGCTCACAGAGAATTCGGGGTCCATTTGGTTCCACTTGTACATTCATTCTCAGAGTTTACAGACCTCTAAGGGCCTATTTGGTTCCACTTATACACTCTCAGAGTTCCAGACAGACATGTAAGGTTTCTCACTATCAATCATTTAGCTGGAGACCCCAATGGAACTCCCTCAATGACCCCTGGGGGTCCCCAGACCCCAATTTGAGAACCACGACTGAGATGGACAATTTATACCAAATATGTTTTATTCCCTTAGGTCAGATATAGCCTAATGCTCTTAAAACCCTGAACACACACACATCCTTAGTCATTCTTTAGTGTTCTATAATAATGCACTACATAATGACTATGGGTGTAATGATACAGTAACATAATAATGCACTACATAATGATTATGGGTGTAATGATACAGTAACATAATAATGCACTACATAATGACTATGGGTGTAATGATACAGTAACATAATAATGCACTACATAATGATTATGGGTGTAACGATACAGTAACATAATAATGCACTACATAATGATTATGGGTGTAATGATACAGTAACATAATAATGCACTACATAATGATTATGGGTGTAACGATACAGTAACATAATAATGCACTACATAATGATTATGGGTGTAATGATACAGTAACATAATAATGCACTACATAATGATTATGGGTGTAACGATACAGTAACATAATAATGCACTACATAATGACTATGGGTGTAACGATACAGTAACATAATAATGCACTACATAATGACTATGGGTGTAACGATACAGTAACATAATAATGCACTACATAATGACTATGGGTGTAATGATACAGTAACATAATAATGCACTACATAATGACTATGGGTGTAACGATACAGTAACATAATAATGCACTACATAATGACTATGGGTGTAACGATACAGTAACATAATAATGCACTACATAATGACTATGGGTGTAATGATACAGTAACATAATAATGCACTACATAATGACTATGGGTGTAATGATACAGTAACATAATAATGCACTACATAATGACTATGGGTGTAATGATACAGTAACATAATAATGCACTACATAATGACTATGGGTGTAATGATACAGTAACATAATAATGCACTACATAATGATTATGGGTGTAACGATACAGTAACATAATAATGCACTACATAATGATTATGGGTGTAATGATACAGTAACATAATAATGCACTACATAATGATTATGGGTGTAACGATACAGTAACATAATAATGCACTACATAATGACTATGGGTGTAACGATACAGTAACATAATAATGCACTACATAATGACTAGGGGTGTAATGATACAGTAACATAATAATGCACTACATAATGATTATGGGTGTAATGATACAGTAACATAATAATGCACTACATAATGATTATGGGTGTAATGATACAGTAACATAATAATGCACTACATAATGATTATGGGTGTAACGATACAGTAACATAATAATGCACTACATAATGATTATGGGTGTAATGATACAGTAACATAATAATGCACTACACAATGATTATGGGTGTAACGATACAGTAACATAATAATGCACTACATAATGACTATGGGTGTAACGATACAGTAACATAATAATGCACTACATAATGACTATGGGTGTAACGATACAGTAACATAATAATGCACTACATAATGACTAGGGGTGTAATGATACAGTAACATAATAATGCACTACATAATGATTATGGGTGTAATGATACAGTAACATAATAATGCACTACATAATGACTAGGGGTGTAATGATACAGTAACATAATAATGCACTACATAATGACTATGGGTGTAATGATACAGTAACATAATAATGCACTACATAATGACTAGGGGTGTAACGATACAGTAACATAATAATGCACTACATAATGATTATGGGTGTAATGATACAGTAACATAATAATGCACTACATAATGATTAGGGGTGTAACGATACAGTAACATAATAATGCACTACATAATGATTAGGGGTGTAGCAACGTGTCGATTTTAATTTCAACGATCCAACCAGTGGTGGAAAAAGTACTCAAATGTTTTACTTAAGTAAAAGTATCAATACTGCAATGTAGAAATACTCTGTTACGTTGTTACTCTATTAAGTAAAAGTCCGGAATTCAAAATTTACTTGAGTAAAAGTACAAAATACTGGTATCAAAATGTACTTAAAGTACCAAAAGTAAAAGTACTCATTGTGAGCTTGTAGATCGGCTATTTTCAAATGGCCGTTATGCATATAGGGCTGAAGTGATTAATGTATGTTTTGTAATAATAATCAAAATCTACAAAGTAACTAGTAACAAAATGGAGTAAGTATAATATTTGCCTCTGAGATGTAGTGGAGTAGAAGTAAAAGTACAAAGATTTGGAAATGCTCCAGGAGAGTAAAAGTACCTCAAAATTGTACTTAAGTACAGTACTTGAGTAAATGGAATCTCTGTGTTCATGTTTATCCATATGTGTTCAATGTACGCCAGAGAATCACTGTGTTTACTTATTTATATCCATGATAATAAATGTTTCCCTTAAATAACCTGCTCTATCCTATGTTACACACAGCTTATTTTTTGCCAAATAGTTACTGTATCGATTTTAAATCCTTGAATCGTATCGTATTGCCATGAATGAACCAATATCGTCCATGTATCGTCAACCATGTATCGTGCATGTGTATGGTATCACTGTTAACATGTAATCGTTACAGCCCTAATAATGATGGTATCAAACGTTGATTTTGATTTTCAAGAACACAAATTATCTGGACGGATCTGAGCCATAATAAATATTATGGACGGGTCTGAGCCATAATAAATATTATGGGCGCTTGCACTGACGATGTGGACCAAAACTTTGTTCAGCCTTGGATCTTTTAATGAAGGATTTTATATGCAAACAAGATAAAGTCTGATCTCTTTCTTCCTGTGTGCTCTGTTGCCACAGTTTGCTTCACAGCCATATTTTCACGCGTCTGTTCTACCATTTCAAAACCTTGGAATCAACACTGAAAATGGCTCCAGCACTTTGTAGCACAGCCTGTCTTCAAAATGTTGCATTGCAGAAAAGGTCTTTCATTGTCTCCACCAGGCCGAAAGGCATGGAGAGAGTATGTTTCACCCCCTGTCCGTCCGTCCGTCCGTCCGTCCATCTGTCTGCGAGCAGCTAATCTCCGGCGCCGTTGTGAAACTGTAGCCTGAGATCCAGCCTGCTTCACTACGTTCGGTGGATTTTTTTTACTCGTTTTGCAGAACTACAGGAACTACTAATATGTTACCTAGGCAACGTCGTTGCTGATTGGATGTTGTTCAAACAAATCACGAATCACAACGATCACACTGGTGTTTTTGTCCCGCCCCACAAACCTAGTGAAGCAGGCTGGATCCCAGGCACACACACTCCCTGGATGCCAATTCAGAACTTCTGCCCCAAATTCTTCACATGGGCCTGTTGTAGCGCCACCAGGAGGCCGTGTTGTGCAAAACCCATTTTTTTAATATTGCTCCTACAGATATTATGGAAACATCACGCACATCGGTACACAGCATCTCTATAGTCATGTGATCAACACGGATCTGTAAGATATTTCATATTCCATCCTGATTGGCTAAGGTTGGCTTCCAAAGTTTTCAGGAGTGCTCTGTTTGGAACAAAATGTCTCAAATCATGAACGCAGCGTTCAATTTCCTTGAAAATGTTCACGCACATTCCCACTAGGCCGAGGAAGAAATGCCACCCTTTTCACACTGTTATAGCACCAATAACCACAATAACCCACCTGACCTGTTATAGCACCAATAACCACAATAACCTACCTGACCTGGCGGAGACCTGTGCTTTTCCTAGTTTCATAATGTAGCCTAAGTAATATTGTACTTTTACTCCACTAAGTTTATTTGAAAACTTTAGTTAAAAATGTTCACATGTTTGATTGTCCATGAACCATCCTTTTAGTTGGACCTTAAAAGATGTAAAGGATGAACTCTCTCTTATGTTAGTGGGTAGATTGTTACAAATTGCGCTTCGTTGAACTGAGAAGTAATTTCGTGCAAAGGCTGTGAGTCTAGACGGCACCAATCAGTACATCATACACTGATGAAAACTCACCTCTTCAGAAAACACTACCCTGACCCTTCCTCTTAGCCTTGCCTACTTGTTGTCAATTATTTGTACGAGCGTTTGTTTAATTGGATCTTGTTTATTTGATACACTTATTTGTTTTAGCTCTTGCTCATTTGATCTTCCTACTTGTCTCATCTGTTTAAGAAAGTAAACAGATGATATATTGCACTTCTCCCTTGTGCTAGGTATACTCTTAGTTGCTTGTCTTAGAAGAGAATGCACTTCAGACTTCTGGTGATTAGTAGTTTTGTTGCATACCTATGTTGAATGCACGTCTGCATGTAATGTCAAATGACTGTAATGTAATGTAATGTAATGTAATGTAAAATGACTGTAATGTAATGTAATGTAATGTAATGTAATGTAATGATGTCATGCCCTTTAATGTGCAGGTTCTCCCAATACCCTGATTGCATGATGTTGAATTAGTGAATACTTCATCTCCTTCGACCATCTGGCGGTCCGGAACAGACCTTGAGGAGAGATGTCCAATCTGGCCCGAGGGTCCGTTCTGGGCAGCACTGAAGACGTGAGCGGGGGGGGGGGGGGGGGGGGGGGCAGGATGGAGGAAAGGAGCGTGCCTCTGCACCCCCAACCATCTCAGTGTTCACTTTCAGAGCCGTGCCACGAGCCAAGTGGAACGAGAGATGATCCCTGAGAGAAGAAGGCAATAATTATCTTGCCTAATGATTCTTGGCAGCTGCTCTCATAAGCAACACATCAACACATAACTCACGTCCAACAGTGGACAGGATGGGCTCTGGAAGTTATGAGTCATTAGAGACTGTTTCATCACTGTCACCATGGAAACCTTGTATGTACCCACACCCTACAGTACCTTTTTTTAAAAAGGGATAGTTCACCCCGAAAATGACTTTTTTTCTATGGATTAGTCACCCCATGGAGATATTTAGTTTGTGTATTCTTTATTGATGTACAGTAGGCTGACAGGAAGGGGGGGACACACACAGAAAAGATCATCGGGATCGGGAGTCGAACTCAAGCTGGATTACCAGCATATGTGGTACTGTATGCGCCTGGACCGCTAGGCCAGCGGACGCTCCTGTGTCTCATTCTTAAGCCAATAATGTGATGACCAGCAGCGGTTCCGGTAGGAGACACAAAGAGACTTCGTTGTGTCTCCTTTTTTTTTCCACTCCGTTGGTGTAACACTCTTGTGATGAAGTGGCTTCATTTATGGAGAGAAAAAAAAAGTTAAAAAGTTGAAACATGGAGATACGAGGTGCATGACATCATGACATCCATCATGACATCCATCATGACATCCATCCACATCCATCTGCATGAGGTCAGCCATGTGGTGGAAAAGGTTTTGTTTTATAATGTAATAATTTATATCAGCAAAGTAACTAGTAACTAAAGTTTTCAAATAATTGTAGTGGAGTAAAAGGACAATATTTGCCTCTGAGATGTAGTGGAGTAGAAGTAAAAGTATAGACCATTGGAAATACTCCAGTAAAGTAAAAGTACCTCAAAATTGTACTTAAGTACAGTACTTGACTAAATGTACTTAGTTACTTTACACCACTGGAGGTGTGCCATGCAACAATTGCATCAGGAAACTAAGGCGTGTGTGTGTGTGTGTGTGTGTGTGTGTGTGTGTGTGTGTGTGTGTGTGTGTGTGTGTGTGTGTGTGTGTGTGTGTGTGTGTGTGTGTGTGTGTGTGTGTGTGTGTGTGTGTGTGTGTGTGTGTGTGTGTGTGTGTCCTAAACACTGCTGTCTTCTCAGGCTGTCAAAATATTGCCGATGCCTTCGGCAAGCAGATGCAATGAGATTCTATGAGTGACGACGGCCAGCCCAGTGATCCATTGTGAATGTGGTGTTCCTGGCCAGTGGTGTAAGTACATTTACTCAAGTACTGTACTTAAGCAAAATTTTTAGGTATTTTATTTGACTTTACTCCAGTATTTCCAATTTTCCGTACTTTTACTTCTACTCCACTACATCTCAGAGACAAAAACATTTTTTACTCCACTACAATTATTTGAAAAAAAAACTGTAGCCTACTTTGGCTATTTGAAAATAGACGATGTACAAGCTCACAACGATATTGAATTCCGGACTTTTACTTCTACTTAAGTAAAACATTTCAGTACTTCTTCCACCACAGTTCCTGGCAGAGTTGAGCCAGCAGGGGCCCACCCACCCACGGTGTTTGTTTTGGACGGGTTGCAGCAGAGAGTCTGGGGGTCCCGTGGGAACCACAGCGGGGGCGTGGCCTGTTACAGCTGCAACTTTTGATCTCCATGCTAATCAGCGGCTTTTCCATTTCTCCATTATGCGTGTGCCGTACGCTGGCCTTTTAGACACACTCCTACATATTATGTCCCTCAGGTATTAAAGGTATAAAAGGTGGACGAGAGAGAAGCGTGACATTTACATACCCCGTGCATTGGCGCCGCTGAATTAGGTGGCAATTATGTAACAAAAGGAACCGCGCATAACTAAGATGTCCAATAGTTATTCAGATTAGAGAAGAACGCCTTCCAGCAGGCAGAATGTTATCTGTTCAGAGGTCTCGGGGGACTTCGATCAAAGAATGGGCACAATTCTTGCTCTCGGCCTTGTATTGTAATGTCCAGAGTGATTTATGTTTCCCCCCCCATTGTAAAAGTGCATTGACTTGCTCTGTGTGCTCTGTAACCTAACCCTAACCTATATATATATATATATATATATATATATATATATATATATATATATATATATATATATACATTATATAAGCGTGTTGTGTGTTCTTCATCTTTGAGCGTTCTCACACACTCTAAACCCATCTCTTGGCTCGGACGGCTGGCGTAGCGGTCCGGGCTTATAGGCTGCTAATTGAAAGGTATCTATACATCCATTTCGAGGTAAATATTATACTTTTAGACCTCTACAATTATTTGAAAACATTAGTTTTCACATATGCTGGCCAGGCCAGCATATGTGTCGATGAAATGAAATTTGTCCCTGAGCAAGACTCTTAACCCCTAATTACTCACAGGTTCTCATTGGAAACAAGACCGCAAGGACTTTCATGAACGACCTGTTAAAAGGAATTATCCTTTTATCCTTACTAGTTACTTTGCAGATATAAATGATTATATTATAAAACATACATTTACCACTTCAGCCCTATTTTATACATAGGCTATTTTCAAACATTTTAGTACTTTTACTTTTGGTCCTTTAAGTACATTTTGATACTAATACTTTTGTACTTTTACTGAAGTAAATTTTTAATTCCGGACTTTTACTTGTAACAGAGTACTTCTACATTGCAGTATTGATACTTTTACTTAAGTAAAACATTTGAGTACTTTTTCCACCACTGCTTTCTGACAAGGCACCTGTAAAAACAGATTGAAAGGAATAGAATGAAACAACCAGCGGTGTGTTCAGGTTCAAGGTTCCTGTTCCAGTGAAAGAGCCAAGTATAAGTTTGATATTGTGTTTATTCTTTTCTAGTGGCGGGGGTGGAGATGGATGCTGCAGGGGTTTATACTCTATTGACTGGCGGGCAACCGTCCAAGTACCTGGACAACAACATCAATACGTGTGCTATTTCATACAGGAGAGTGCAGTTCTTCTCAAACATTCTCATGTCAAGGACCTTTACATTAGTATTAGTCCATGGAGCCCATTTGAAAAGTTGTGTTGCCAGGCAGGGACCGAGCCGGGCATTGCCAGACTGATGACGTGGATTCACTCACACGTTCCTCCACGGTGTCAGTCTGGACTTCGGCCCATAGGCAGAGAGTATGAGAAATCAGAAAATGACCGGGCCAATCGGTGACTGCGTTTCAACTGCTGTCCGTACAACAGTGAGAAGCAGACCCCCCCCCATAAGATTACATTTACTGCACAATTATTTTTGTTCTCCCATTTTTCTCCCCAATTTTAGTTGTTATGCCCATTGATTCCTCCCCACAAACATGTCTGTGTGTCAAAACGTGTTACTGCTGTTGTATCCTACTGACTATGTGAGGAGCCCCCACCGGGAGGCTGTAGAGGCTTCGTCCTACTCCTCCCGCCCAACACTCCCTGCTGACAGGCTCTGCCCACAGCCCGTAGGCGTAGGAGTACACGCAGTGCCAATTATCACCCGCCCCGCCTTATCACCCGCCCCGCCCCGCCCGGCTTCCCTCCCCTGAACACACGTGTTCGTATAGACGTAGCGTATACACGTATAGACGTAGCGTCTATACGTGAAGAACACAGTGGGCTTTGAGCGTCTATACGTGAAGAACACAGTGGGCTTTGAGCGTCTATACGTGAAGAACACAGTGGGCTTTGAGCGTCTATAAGTGAAGAACACAGTGGGCTTTGAGCGTCTATACGTGAAGAACACAGTGGGCTTTGAGCGTCTATAAGTGAAGAACACAGTGGGCTTTGAGCGTCTATACGTGAAGAACACAGTGGGCTTTGAGCGTCTATACGTGAAGAACACAGTGGGCTTTGAGCGTCTATACGTGAAGAACACAGTGGGCTTTGAGCGTCTATACGTGAAGAACACAGTGGGCTTTGAGCGTCTATACGTGAAGAACACAGTGGGCTTTGAGCGTCTATAAGTGAAGAACACAGTGGGCTTTGAGCGTCTATAAGTGAAGAACACAGTGGGCTTTGAGCGTCTATACGTGAAGAACACAGTGGGCTTTGAGCGTCTATAAGTGAAGAACACAGTGGGCTTTGAGCGTCTATACGTGAAGAACACAGTGGGCTTTGAGCGTCTATACGTGAAGAACACAGTGGGCTTTGAGCGTCTATACGTGAAGAACACAGTGGGCTTTGAGCGTCTATACGTGAAGAACACAGTGGGCTTTGAGCGTCTATAAGTGAAGAACACAGTGGGCTTTGAGCGTCTATAAGTGAAGAACACAGTGGGCTTTGAGCGTCTATAAGTGAAGAACACAGTGGGCTTTGAGCGTCTATAAGTGAAGAACACAGTGGGCTTTGAGCGTCTATACGTGAAGAACACAGTGGGCTTTGAGCGTCTATAAGTGAAGAACACAGTGGGCTTTGAGCGTCTATAAGTGAAGAACACAGTGGCCCGTGTTCGGTGGAGGAAAGCTGGGCGGGGAGGAGGGTGATAATTGTCACCAGTGTTGTCAGATGGGAAATGTTAAATTATCGTACCAGAGGCTAAAAATGATCTATCTAATTATCTACACAGCCAAAAAAGAGAAGTCTAAATATGTAATTTACAAAAACATGCGTATTTAGTGTAATAAACAACCTTGTTTGAGACTCCTACGTGACAAAAACACATCACATATAGAGTGGAATCAGGAAACTTCCTGGACCTTACACAGATAAAAGCCTGAAACTTTTATTTGTAACAGGCCCTTTGTAACAGGCCCTCATTGGAAACAAGACCGCAAGGACTTTCATGAACGGACCAGTTAAACTTTAACAGGTCCGTTCATGAAATAAGGATAATTCCTTTAACAGTTAAAGGAATTATCCTTATCCTTAAACTAGACTGGAAAGACACGACCGGTGTTTTTAATGTCTCCAAGTACAGATCTAGAGTCAGATTGACTGATTTTCTGATTATTTTGAAAAGACAAATCGGATCCTGAATCAGCAGCCAGGGAGTTTAGTAAATTCACACACTTTTTTGTGATATGACAAAATGATCGTACAATTGGGCATTTTGGGAATTATTGATGGTACATCGTACAGAGGGTAACATTATTGTACAATTATCGGGAGGAGTAGGACGGAGGCTCTACGTCCTCCCGGTGGACGCTCCTCTACTGGCAGGTAGAGTTAGAAGGATACAAAGGCAGAGACAACAACAACACAGACATGTGTGCTGAAGGGAAATCATTGGCATAACTACATTGGGGAGAAAAGCAAAACAAAAACAAATCAGAATGTGTCAATGTTATGTTCATAAAGTGATTGGTTTTGAGTTTAGAGGAGATACATATGTTTCATAAATATGAAACTAGACTGAATAAACCACTTGTCATATTTCTAAACACTAGCTATCAGCCACTTTAGCTGTTGAGAGGTCAGACTAAAAGTGTTTTTGCTGTTTTTGAAAAGTTGAAAACTGAATAATGCACAAAGAAGTGTCTTTGACACCGTATCACCTGAGTGGGCTGCTGAACAATGTGAGAACGGGCTGAATGGCTGCCTCTGATTAAGCTTTTCCTGAGTGCAGAATTGTGTGGGCATTGATACATGTCTGAGATACCATTCAAATTACTGTTTCTCAATCAATTTTGATACTTAATGTCAGAACCTTGATGTCATTTTTCAAAACCTAGGATACTATGTTCACAGCAGGTAATCAAACGTTACAGATAGACTTTTGTTTTCTCCAACTGCTTGGATGCAAGAAACCAAGGCCAGAAATGATCCATTCATATATTATAACAACGCTTTTGTACTTTTACTCTAATCAAATTTGGTAGTGATGATGTACATTACATTACATTGATGTAGTGATGATGTATACATTATAATTGAAAGATGGGTCTCAGTACTTGGTCCACCACTTGCTGTTTGAGAAAGCGTCTCATTTACCAACCTCTGAGGACAAATTAAGTTTTGATGAATTGAACGAGCTCTGGAATTAGATGTCTGTTGTTGTTGACCGATGCGCTGCGTCTACTCATCTCTCACACAGCGGCCACGCCACTTTGATTAAACACTTCAATCCTTTCATAAAATATTACAGGAGCCAATGTGAAGTGTGCTCAATGGAAATATGCTGTGAAATATGCTGGTTGTGTGAATACAGGGATGATTCATTGTCTCCGCCAGGCCGAAGGCATGGCGAGAGAGTATGTTTTACCCTCCGTCCGTCCGTCCGTGTGTGCGTGCGTGTGTCCTGTCTGTGTGTTACCAGCTAATCTCCGGCACCGTTGGTCCGTTCGCTCCGAAACTGTGCACACACACTCCCTGGATGCCAATTCAGAACCTCTGCCCCAATTTTTTCACATGGGCCTGTTATAGCGCCACCAGGAGGCCGATTTGTGCAAAACACATTTTTTTACATTACTCCTACAGATTTTATCCAAATATCATGCAAATCGGTACACAGTATCTCTATAGTCATGTGATCAACACGGATCTGTCCGATTTCCCATATTCCATCCTGATTTTCTATGGTTGGCTTCCAAAGTTTGCAGGATTGGTCCGTTTTGAACAAACTGCCTCCAATCATGAACGCAGCTTGCCATTTCCATAAAATTGCACACGCACATTCCCACTAGGCCGAGGAAGAAATGCCACTTGAACATTTTCAAATCAGCCTCATGGTGGCGCTATAACTGGCCGATTTGCATTTTCAACTATAACTGCACCGATCTGCGTGAAACTTTGCACGCACACTCCCTAGAGGCCAAGGAAAAACATTAGACATTTGAATGCCTGGATGCGCTATGTCGTACCCACTACTAAATCTGAGGCAGGGAAAAAAAACCTTGCGTTTTTTGGGCCTTGGTCGTGGAACGATCTACAGACCAGATTAAAATTGGCTTCATTGATCCCTCTAGTGTCTTTTAAGAGGATTGCCATGGGCACTTTCTCCAACCATTGCTCCTGCTTTGACAAGTAGCAATTGCTGTGATCTTAGTCTTATATTAGTTTATTAGTTTTATGATGTATTGTTGTTATTAGTATTTTAAATAGTCTGTATTGGTGCTATTGGTAGTAGGTCTTTGGTATTACGGATGTCATGTTTGTCTTTGTTTTGTTATGTCCTGTATTGTCGTTACTGGCAGAGCTGTGTAACTTTTTATTTGCCTCTTCTCTTGGCCAGGGCACACTTGTAAAAGAGACACTAGTCTCAATGTGATTTCTCTGGTGAAATAAAGGTTAAATAAAAATAAAATAAATAAAAAGACTGCAATTTTCACATCTGCTTTTTACAGCGCCACCAGGAGGCCGACTTATGTAAAATACATTTTTGGAGATTATTCCTTCAGATTCTGTCCAAAAAACACGCAAATTGGTACACTGCATCTCCATAGTCATGTGATTCTGATGGATCTGTCCGATATTTCATATTCCATCCTATTTGGCTTACAGTGGCTTCCAAAGTTTGCAGGATTGGTCAGTTTTAAACAAAATGCCTCAAAACATGAATGCAGTGTGCAATTTCCGTGAAAGCTTGCATGCAGATTCCCACTAGGCCGAGGAAGAAATGCCCCCCTTTTCACATTCACATTGGCCTTTATAGCGCCACCAGCAGGTCTAATTTAGCAAAACACAATTTTGGAACAAAATGCCTCAAATCATGAATGCAGTGTCCCATTGAAAGGCCTAAGAAGAAATGCCACCCTTTTCACATTGGCCTATTATAGCGCCACCAGGAGGCCACAATAACCTACCTGACCTGGCGGAGACCTGTGCTCCGAGGAGCACTTTTTCTAGTTTCATTTGAGTTTAAAACAGTCATGCCTTTCGGCCTGGCGGAGACAATAACAGCCTAATGTAATTTCCTTTCAGGTTATTGCTTCCTTAAGTTTCTTTTTGAAGTTGATATAGCTATAAAAATCAGTCTGTAACACTACAATGTTTTAAAAAAAACAAAAACAATCTACAAACTTGTAGATCGCCTATTTTCTAAACATCTTGAAAACATTTTGGAATGTTTTTGAAACATTTTAACAACAGGGGGTCCCTGGCACAAAATATTTTTAGATGGGGGTCCGCGGCCAAATTAATTTGGTGGTCCTTGACATGACCAAGTAAAAACGTTTGAGAACCACATGCCTAAACCAGCAATCACTGAAAAATGACAGGAAAATGTATTTAAGGTTACTTATTAAAAGTATGACTGTTAAATGGCTATAGCAATAATTGAAGGAGTGACTGAGATAGATGGAGTGCAGTGGTTCTCAACCTTTTCAGGCCGGACCCCCCAACATAATCATATTTGAACTGAGGACCCCGCAAAATAATTATATTTGAACTGGGGAACCCCCCGGGGACCCCCCAAAATAATTATATTTTAACTGGGGGGACCCCCCCCCCCAAAATAATCATATTTGAACTGGGGACCCCCAAAATAATCATATTTGAACTGAGAACCCCCCAAATAATCATATTTGAATTGAGGACCCCCAAAATAATCATATTTGAACTGGGGACCCCCAAAATAATCATATTTTAACTGGGGAGGGACCACCCCAAAATAATAGTATTCGAACTGGGGACCACCCCCGAATAATCATATTTGAACTGGGAACCCCCCCAAAATCATTTGGGGACCCCCCTGGGAGTCCCGGCCCACAGGTTGAGCCACTGGTGTAGTGAACCAGTGAAATGACTACATGAGTTCCTAGCCTTCAGGGAGGAGAAGGGAAGTTAATTCCCAAAATGCTTGTAGCTGGAAGCATGGGGAGGGTAATATATCTGAGGGTATATTTATCTGGTTCAGGGTAATATATCTGAGGGTATTTATCTGGTTCAGGGTAATATCTGAGGGTATGTATTTTATAACGCACCTAAAACATAGCAGATAAATAAAGCTCACAAAATATAGAGTGTTTGTTGACTGGTGCAGACCGGCTATTTTGGGCGTGCAGCGCCACCTTCAGGTCTAATAGACCAATCACTGTTTACTAACATTGAGACTGGACGCGTTTCCCTCTGTGTGTGTGTGTGTGTGTGTGTGTGTGTGTGTGTGTGTGTGTGTGTGTGTGTGTGTGTGTGTGTGTGTGTGTGTGTGTGTGTGTGTGTGTGTGTGTGTGCTGTCTGTGAGACACTATGAAACATGACACTATGAGAGACACTGTGAGACATTAACTCTATGGAGACATGACACAATGGCTTTCGTTTGGAGCCAGTGTGACGTCGTTTAATATAATCATAATTAGCCTTGTGGAGCTAGCTAGCATAGCAGCTGTTAAGAGATGTAAACAAACATTTCACCTCAACACAACATGTGAAGATAGCAGAGACATGGACACACATTTAATAGTCATAATTATCGTCATGGAGCCAGCAGAGAGGTGGACTACAGTGGACAAACATTTAATAATCATAATTATCAGAGATATGGACAAACATTTCTCCTCAACACAACAAGAACTTTACAACCACCAAGATGACGTCACTGGTTAAAGAAGTGAAGGACTGAAGGTATGAAGACACTTGTTATTGTTTGGGATATTCATTATGCATATGAGTCATAAACATATTGGTTCTCAAAGTGGGGTACGGGGACCCCCAGGGGTACTTGGGGCGGTTCCAGGGGGTCCCCAGCTAAATGATGGATAGGAACCAAATGGACCCTTATAGTTCTGTAACTCTGACAGTGTACAAATGGAACCAAATGGACCCTAACGGGTCCATTTGGTTCCATTTGTAGTAGTACACTGTCAGAGTTAAATTAACATTGATTTTATTATATAAATTCGGGTCCAAGAGGTATAAATGCCATTAAATGAGCCTCCGTCCTTGACATTAAAATGGTTGAGAATCACTGCTAGAAAGCCGTATACACCTTCTCTTATTGGGGTCCCTCCCTGGCTTATCTTTTCAAATGGGGGTCCCTGGGCTAATATTTGTCAATTTAGGGGTCCTTGACACGAAAAAGGTTGAAAACCACTGACATAAGGTATATAATATGTTATTAATGTTTGTTTGGGATATTCATTATGCATATGAGTCATAAACATAAGGTATATAATATGTTATTAATGTTTGTGATATTCATTATGCATATGAGTCATAAACATAAGGTATATAATATGTTATTAATGTTTGTGATATTCATTATGCATATGAGTCATAAACATAAGGTATATAATATGTTAATGTTTGTGATATTCATTATGCATATGAGTCATAAACATAAGGTATATAATATGTTAATGTTTGGGATATTCATTATGCATATGAGTCATAAACATAAGGTATATAATATGTTAATGTTTGGGATATTCATTATGCATATGAGTCATAAACATAAGGTATATAATATGTTATTAATGTTTGGGATATTCATTATGCATATGAGTCATAAACATAAGGTATATAATATGTTATTAATGTTTGGGATATTCATTATGCATATGAGTCATAAACATAAGGTATATAATATGTTATTAATGTTTGGGATATTCATTATGCATATGAGTCATAAACATAGGGTATATAATATGTTATTAATGTTTGGTATATTCATTATGCATATGAGTCATGAACATAAGGTATATAATATGTTATTATATTCATTATGCATATGAGTCATAAACATAAGGTATATAATATGTTATTATATTCATTATGCATATGAGTCATGAACATAAGGTATATAATATGTTATTATATTCATTATGCATATGAGTCATGAACATAAGGTATATAATATGTTATTATATTCATTATGCATATGAGTCATAAACATAAGGTATATAATATGTTAATGTTTGGGATATTCATTATGCATATGAGTCATAAACATAAGGTATATAATATGTTATTATATTCATTATGCGTATGAGTCATGAACATAAGGTATATAATATGTTATTAATGTTTGGGATATTCATTATGCATATGAGTCATAAACATAAGGTATATAATATGTTATTATATTCATTATGCGTATGAGTCATAAACATAAGGTATATAATATGTTATTATATTCATTATGCATATGAGTCATGAACATAAGGTATATAATATGTTATTAATGTTTGGGATATTCATTATGCATATGAGTCATAAACATAAGGTATATAATATGTTATTAATGTTTGGGATATTCATTATGCATATGAGTCATAAACATAAGGTATATAATATGTTATTAATGTTTGGGATATTCATTATGCATATGAGTCATAAACATAAGGTATATAATATGTTATTAATGTTATGGATATTCATTATGCATATGAGTCATAAACATAAGGTATATAATATGTTAATGTTTGGGATATTCATTATGCATATGAGTCATAAACATAAGGTATATAATATGTTAATGTTTGGGATATTCATTATGCATATGAGTCATAAACATAAGGTATATAATATGTTATTAATGTTATGGATATTCATTATGCATATGAGTCATAAACATAAGGTATATAATATGTTATTAATGTTTGGGATATTCATTATGCATATGAGTCATAAACATAAGGTATATAATATGTTATTAATGTTTGGGATATTCATTATGCATATGAGTCATAAACATAAGGTATATAATATGTTAATGAGTCATAAACATAGGGTATATAATATGTTAATGAGTCATAAACATAAGGTATATAATATGTTATTATATTCATTATGCATATGAGTCATAAACATAGGGTATATAATATGTTAATGAGTCATAAACATAGGGTATATAATATGTTAATGAGTCATAAACATAAGGTATATAATATGTTATTATATTCATTATGCATATGAGTCATAAACATAAGGTATATAATATGTTATTAATGTTTGTGATATTCATTATGAATATGAGTCATAAACATAAGGTATATAATATGTTATTAATGTTTGTGATATTCATTATGAATATGAGTCATAAACATAAGGTATATAATATGTTATTATATTCATTATGCATATGAGTCATAAACATAAGGTATATAATATGTTATTATATTCATTATGCATATGAGTCATAAACATAAGGTATATGGCATGATATTAAGGAAGCAAGCATTCAGCTTTATGTTGTGTGTAAAACAGCTAATATATCTATATCTGACTTATATCAGTGGTTCTCAAACTTTTTCATGTCAAGGACCCCCAAATTGACATTTATTACCCCGTGGACCCCCATTTGAAAAGATAAGCCATGGACCCCCATAAGGGAAGATTTGTACGGCTCTCTAGCAGTGATTCTCAACCATTTTAATTTCAAGGACCCCCAGTTTGACATGCATTAGGGCTACGGACCCCCATTTAATGACATTTATACCTCTGGGACCCCAATTCATATTGTATAATCAATGTTAATTTAACTCTGAGAGTGTACAAATGGAACCAAATGGACCCGTTAGGGTCCATTTGGTTCCATTTGTACACTCTCAGACACTCTCACTCCACTACATCTCAGAGGCAAATATTATACTTTTACTCCACTACAATTATGTGTAAACTTTAGTTACTAGTTACTTTGCAGATTTAGATTATTATTACAAAACATACATTACCCACTTCAGCCCTATGTATACTTAGGCTATTTGAAAATAGCAGATCTACAAGCTCACTGTGTCGCGATGCAATGCGCTGTGAGCTTGTAGATCTGCTATTTTAAAAGCATTTTTTATACATTTGGAACTTGTGAAATGGGACATTGTGCATAATGAGTACTTTTACTTTCAGTACTTAAGTATATTTCAATGTGAATACTTTTGTACTTTTACTCAAGCAACAGTAATTCTGGACTTGAGTATTGCAGTATTGGTACTTTTACTTAAGTAAAACATTTTTTAGTACTACATTTTACACTCTCAAGAGTTAAAGATCTATAAGGGTCCATTTGGTTTCATTTTACAGTTTTACCCAGGGGTCCTTGGAGGTGTTCCAGGGGGTCCTCAGCAAAATGTGTTACCGTCGCTATTTAAAAATAGCAGATCTACTAGAACTTGTAGATCGGCTATTTGATGTATATACTGTACAGTAGGGTTAAAGTTAACTCATTTCTCTGGGGACCCCCTGGGGGACCCCTGGGGGTCCCCAGACGCCACTTTTGAGAACCACTGCTATAGCTAGCATGAGAGTGAGCGACAAGTTGAGCCTGTGAGGTTCTTTAATGCGCATTAAAAGATTACCAGAACAGAGTGAATCTGCATGACGGAGATGCCTTTGTTGTAATAATGATTCCATTGTGGATTAACTGTGAATGTGATTTATAGTAGGATTTACCTCTGTAACACACTCTGTAGCACACTACACACTACACACTACACACTCACCACCTCTTAAGACCTACAGCTAGTAGGACATCACAAAACAAACATATGATATGAAGTCATTATGCTGACATGATGATCAACTGAAAACCAACCAGGCCAAGGGTTCCCAAACCTTTCCTTAAAGGGATAGTTCACCCTAAGTCAATGTCTCATTCCTAAGTCAATAATTTAATGACCGGCGGACTGGGAGGCAGCGGTTCCGGTAGGAGACACAAAGGAGACTCTTTGTGTCTCCTACCGGAACCTCTGGCGGTCATCAAATGATTGTCTTAGGAATGAGACAAAAACAAAACAATATCCATGAATTCAAGTCTCCATGAGGTGACTAATCCATAATCCATAGAGAAAACAAGTACTTGGCTGTGGCCCCTTTATTCCAAAATGGCTTAATTTTGCAATAAAGGGGCCACATAAATAGCACTCTCTCTCTCTCTCTCTCTCTCTCTCTCTCCCCCCCCTCACTCCCCCCCCTCACTGCCCCCACTTTGAATACCCGTGGGTGTTTATCTTGTCTGCTTGTGTCTCCCGGAAAGAGAGAAGCCATGAACCCCATCAGAGTGAATCTCTGTTCATCCTCTAACAGAAGCTGCTCTCATCCTGTTGATACCAGACACTATGTGACTGCAGTGTGACTGACTGATTCTGACTGTGTGGAATAGATTCAATAGAGAATATAGCAGCACACTGTATGGGGGGGAGGGGGAGGGGGGGTGATATTATTTTACAGAACATCAGCTGACATGATCGGCGTGAAGAAACTAAGACATTGTTTGGTCATAAATGATATTTGAGTCTGCTGCACTTCCTGCTGTATTTATTATTGTCTCCGAGACTATGACTATGTTTTAGTTCTCGTCCTTCCGTGTGTCCACCAAGCTAACATTGGTCAAGCTTCACGTGACACGTGACAATATGTTGAAAGGGTGTGCTTTGATTGGCTAGCGAGACGCATGATGAAATAGAGCTCTATAAATAGGTGTGTCACTTCAAAAGATCATTTATATCTTTTGAAGTGAGGTACGACAGGATTAATCAGGAACAGTACTGGCGGAGACCTGTGTTCCGAGGAGCACATTTTCTAGCTATTATTATATTATTATATTATAGACAGAACGATGCTAGTTATGTTATTTGGTTGGCAGTGGTGGAAAAAGATACTCACATTTTCTACCTAAGTAAAAGTATCAATACCACGATGTAAAATTACTCTGTTACAAGTGAAAGTCCACTATTCAAAATTGACTTGAGTAAAAGTACAAAAGTATTGGCATCAAAATATAGTTTAAGTACCAAAAGTAAAAGTACTCATTGTGCAGAATGTCCCAAGTTCAATAAACGTTTTTTGAAAATAGCAGATCTCTCTAGATGCGACGCATTGTGAGCTTGTAGATCTGCTATTTTCAAATGGCCAAAATATATAGGGCTGAAGTGGTTAAGTGGTATGTTTTGTAATAATAATCCAAATCTAATCTAGGTAACTAGTAACGAAAGTTGTGGAGTAAAAGTACAATATTTGCCTCCGAGATGTAAACTGGAAATACTCCAGCAAAGTAAAAATACCTCAACATTGTACTTAAGGTACAGTACCTCTGGATGATAGGTGTGTTTACTTGCAGACACGTAGACAGACGTATGTCTACGGTCTTCAGTGTCTTTGAAAATGTTTTTGAAAATTGCCTATAGAAGTTTAGGGATGATGGGTAATAAAATAGGGCGCTAAGTCTGTCTGAATAAGAGCAGATCTGCTGAATGCCTGAAGTGTGACTGAATTAATGTCAGGAGCATGTTGGTGGCTATTTCATTCACTGGCTGTACTTTTACACTGTCTGTCTGCCACACTTAAATGGACCTCTTGAGTCACCGGAGCATTTTAGAGCTCATTTTCTGTCTGAGTGCAGATATAGACCCAACTGAACCAGGATTTTTTAAAGCAAACATTTTAACTCAAATCTTTGCTTCTGGGGATTCTACAAAATATCTTCTAAATCCAAACAGTTTTCTGAAAAACTTATGTTGCTATAATATCAGTGGTTCTCAAACTTATTCATGTCAGGGACCCCCCCTAAATGATATGGATTTGGTCGCCGACCCCCGTCTCAAAATAAGTTTCTTCAAAGGACACCCCAGAAGCAATCGTCAATACAATACCAATCTGTTGTATTATTACATTTTAATTGGATTGTAAAGTGTGAATGTTTGGACCCCAGGAAGAGTAGTGTTCACTGTGGTGAGACTAATGGGATCCGTAATAAACAATACACGAGGAAAGAGGTGGAGTTACAGTGGTCACAGTGCTTCAGAGACACGTTGTTGTTGTTGTTAAATCCTACGATGAAGGAAATATCTAGTCATTATTACCTAAATGGACCCAACGTGGAGTCACTCATAACTCTGACATCCCATTATTCTGACCGTTAGGTTAGTGTGAGGTTAGTTCTAAATGGGGCCAATGGTGTGCTGCTGCTATGATAAGTCTGTGTGGAGGAATATCTATAACATGTAGGATAAGTCTGTGTGGAGGAATATCTATAACATGTAGGATAAGTCTGTGTGAGGAATATCTATAACATGTAGGATAAGTCTGTGTGAGGAATATCTATAACATGTAGGATAAGTCTGTGTGAGGAATATCTATAACATGTAGGATAAGTCTGTGTGGAGGAATATCTATAACATGTAGGATAAGTCTGTATGGAGGAATATCTATAACATGTAGGATAAGTCTGTGTGAGGAATATCTATAACATGTAGGATAAGTCTGTGTGAGGAATATCTATAACATGTAGGATAAGTCTGTGTGGAGGAATATCTATAACATGTAGGATAAGTCTGTATGGAGGAATATCTATAACATGTAGGATAAGTCTGTGTGAGGAATATGTATAACATGTAGGATAAGTCTGTGTGAGGAATATCTTTAACATGTAGGATAAGTCTGTATGGATGAATATCTATAACATGTAGGATAAGTCTGTATGGAGGAATATCTATAACATGTAGGATAAGTCTGTGAGGAATATCTATAACATGTAGGATAAGTCTGTGTGAGGAATATCTATAACATGTAGGATAAGTCTGTGTGGAGGATATCTATAACATGTAGGATAAGTCTGTATGGAGGAATATCTATAACATGTAGGATAAGTCTGTGTGAGGAATATCTATAACATGTAGGATAAGTCTGTGTGAGGAATATCTATAACATGTAGGATAAGTCTGTGTGAGGAATATCTATAACATGTAGGATAAGTCTGTTTGGAGGAATATCTATAACATGTAGGATAAGTCTGTGTGGAGGAATATCTATAACATGTAGGATAAGTCTGTGTGGAGGAATATCTATAACATGTAGGATAAGTCTGTGTGAGGAATATCTATAACATGTAGGATAAGTCTGTTTGGAGGAATATCTATAACATGTAGGATAAGTCTGTATGGAGGAATATCTATAACATGTAGGATAAGTCTGTGTGAGGAATATCTATAACATGTAGGATAAGTCTGTATGGAGGAATATCTATAACATGTAGGATAAGTCTGTATGGAGGAATATCTATAACATGTAGGATAAGTCTGTGTGAGGAATATCTATAACATGTAGGATAAGTCTGTATGGAGGAATATCTATAACATGTAGGATAAGTCTGTATGGAGGAATATCTATAACATGTAGGATAAGTCTGTGTGAGGAATATCTATAACATGTAGGATAAGTCTGTATGGAGGAATATCTATAACATGTAGGATAAGTCTGTGTGAGGAATATCTATAACATGTTATATATCTATAACATGTAGGATAAGACTGTGTGGAGGAATATGTATAACATGTAGGATAAGTCGTAGTCCTATAGTATTTTCTTCACTAAACTTACAATGAAATGAAGCTGCATGACTACAGGTAGTACAGCCCGATGTCTGATTGACAGCTGTCATTGCTGATAGAACCCATGTCTTGTGAGATACAAGGCCACTCTTTAACATCATCTTCACTAAACCACTGATCACTAAACCACTGATCACTAAACCACTGATAATATAAACCACTGATCACTAAACCACTGATCACTAAACCACTGATCACTAAACCACTGATCACTAAACCACTGATAATATAAACCACTGATCATATAAACCACTGATCACTAAACCACTGATCACTAAACCATTGATCATATAAACCACTGATCATATAAACCACTGATCACTAAACCACTGATCACTAAACCACTGATCACTAAACCACTGATCACTAAACCACTGATCACAGAAGGTATAAATAACGCAGACTAATAAATATATAATATAATATAATATAATATAAACCACTGATCACAGAAGGTATACTTACTTAACTTACTTAATCCTCTTCGTCCCAAGTGGGACATAAGGCTTCGACGATCTGCCTCCATCGGGACCTGTCTTGTGCTGCATGTTGTGCCTCGCCCCACGTAAGGTTCATCTCCTGAAGCTCAGCTGTCACGGTTCGTCGCCAGGTGGTTTTGGGTCGACCTTGACTCCTTTTCCCCACTGGGGTCCATCTCAGTGCAACCTTTGGGATTCGCTCCTGGGTCATTCGGAGCACATGTCCCAGCCATCGTAGACGGCGGCGTTTGAGTTCAGACACGACACTGGAGCACCTGGTCATTCTGTGCAGCTCTTTATTTGAGATCTTCTCAGGCCAGAAGATGCGGCAGATTTTACGGAGACATCCATTGTGGAAGGCACTGATCTTATTCATGTCCAGTGTTGTCACACGCCAGCATTCCGAGCCATACATCAGCACTGATTTTACGTTACTGTTGTACAGTCGGACCTTTGTTTTTAGGCTGTACTGCTTCGACTTCCAGATAGGATGGAGCCTTGCAAAAACACCGTGAGCCTTCCCTAGCCTTGCTCTGATGTCCTTTTTTGTTGCGTTGTCCTTGCTGACAAGACTTCCCAGGTAGGTGAAATCTTCGACAAAGTCGAGGGTTTCCCCATTCACAATGATTGGTGCATCTGGAGTGGCATTAATGCACATCACTTGTGTTTTGGAACCATTGATGTTCAACCCTGTTTGTTTAGCATATTGGTTTAGTCTGTCAGTTTTCTCCTGCAGGTGGATATATTTGGAGGAGAGAACAGCAAGGTCATCAGCAAAGTCTAGGTCCTCGAGTTGGGAGAACAAAGTCCACTGGATGCCCCTTTGTTTATCGGCCGTGGTCTTCCTCATCACCCAGTCAATGGCCATCAGGAAGAGGATGGGAGACATGGTGCACCCTTGCCGCACACCAGACTCTACGTTGAAGCGCTCAGATGGTTTTCCATTGACGATGACACTACATTCAAAGTGACGGTAGAACATCCCTATCAGCGAGACCATTTTTGGAGGAATTCCATATGTTCTTGCGATCTTCCATAGGGTGTCACGATGCAGGCTGTCAAAGGCTTTCCGAAAGTCTATGAAATTGATGTGCAGTGGGGCGTTCCATTCTACACACTGCTCGAGGATGTTCTTCAGAGCAAAGATCTGGTCTGTGCAGCCCCTCCCTCTCCTGAACCCTGCCTGTTCCTGTCTCAGGTTTTGGTCGACTGCGGCTTCAATTCTGCCGAGTAGAATCCTACAAAAGACTTTAGATGGTATTGACAGCAGTGTGATCCCCCGCCAGTTGTCACAGTTTTGGAGGTTGCCTTTTTTGGGCAGTTTAACAATCAGGCCCTTGTCCCAATCTTCAGGTATTATTTCCTCTTCCCAGATGTTTCTGAAGAGTTCCGTGAGCACCTTTGTTGAAGTGGTAAGGTCAGCTTTCAGCATCTCGGCATGGATGGAATCTAGGCCGGCAGCTTTCCCACCCTTCATTGCTTGGATAGCACGCTTTACCTCTTCATGGGTTGGGAGACTGGTGTCGATGTTGGGGACATCTTCTGCTGGTGGAGGGTTAGCAGGGTCATCTGGCTCTGGACAGTTGAGTACTTCGCTGAAATGTTGTACCCATCTTGCGGCCTGTTCGTGCTCTGTCCTGAGGATGGTGCCATCCTTGTCTCTGACAGGGGTTGACTGGCTGGTGTACTTGCCGCTGAGTTTCTTTGTGATGTTGTAGATCGTACTCATTTCGCCCCTTGCAGCAGCTTGCTCTGCTTTATCTGCTAAATCCTCTACAAAGGCCCTCTTGTCACTTTTGGCACTCTTCTTCACTTGTCTGTCCTTCTCTTTGTAGGCATTTTGGACCCGTTCTAGGAGCCTGGGTGATTTGGTGCTCAGCATCTTGGCCTTCAGTTGTTTACGTTCCTCTATTTTCTGCCAGGTTCCAGGAGTTAGCCATTCCTTGTTATTTTTCTTTCTGTAGCCAAGGACCTTGGTGGCTGACTCTACATAGACCTTTTTGATGGCCTCCCACTTGCTGTTGATATCTGGGACCTCTTCTGTAGAGTCCGCCAAAGCACTGAAGCGTTTTCTCAGTTCCAATCCCAAATCTCTGAAGAAGGTATAACAGCAGACTAATACATAAATACATAATAAACCCCTTTGGATTTCTGTCAGCTTGTGTTTACACATGATTATTGACTGACACACGGATCGCTCAGATGAATTGAATGAATGACAAGCAGAAATGATGCTCAATGAGGCTCAAAGGCCTCATGGAAACCAGTGGATAAAATAATAACTAGAAAAAGTGCTCCTCGGAGCACAGGTCTCCGCCAGGTCAGGTAAGCTATTGTGGCCTCCTGGTGGCGCTATAATAGGCCAATGTGAAAAGGGTACCATTTGTTCGTGGCCTTGCACGACAATTGGACCCTGACAGCATTCATGATTTGAGGCATTTTGTTAAAAACATTGGTTTTGCTAAATTAGACCTGCTGGTGGCGCTATAACAGGCCAATGTTAAAAGGGTGGCATTTGTTCCTCAACATAGTGTGAATTGAGCGTGCAAAGTTTGAGCGCAATTGGACGGTGCGTTCATGATTTGTGGAATTTTGTTCAAAACAAGGCAATAATGCAAACTTTAGATGTCAATCTTAGCCAATCAGTATGGAATATGAAAAATCAAACACATCCGTCGTGATCACATGACTATAGAGATCATATGTACCGATTTGCGTGAAATTTGGATAAAATTGGAAGGAGTAGTATAAAATAATGTGTTTTACATAAGTCGGCCTCCTGGTGGCGCTATAAAAGGCAGATGTGACAAATACAGGGCAAAGGTTTTTCCTTGACCTCTAGGGAGTGTGCATACAAAGTTTTACACAGATCAGTGCAATTATAGGTAAAAACACGAATCGGCCTGTTATAGCGCCACCATGAGGCTGATTTGAAAAAAATCAAATGGTAGTTCTTCCTCGGCCTAATGGGAATGAGCGTGCAAAATGTCACGGAAATTGCATGCTGTGTTCATGATTTGAGGCATTTTGTTCAAAACGGAGCACTCCTGCAAACTTTGGAAGACATTTTTAGCCAATCAGGATGGAATATGAGAAATCTGAAAGACCCGTTTCGTTTAATGACTACAGAGATACTGTGTACCGATTTGCGTGATTTTTGGACAAAATCTGTAGGAGTACTGTCAAAAAATATGTTTTGCACAAATCGGCCTCCTGGTGGCGCTATAAAAGGCCCATGAGAAAAAATTGGGGTAAAGGTTCTGAATTGGCATCCAGGGAGTGTGTGTGCACAGTTTCGCTACGATCAAGACAACGGTGCCGGAGATTAGCTGGTCACAGACGGACGGACACACACACACACGGACGGACGGACGGACGGGGTGGAAAACATACTCTCTCGCCATGCCTTTCGGCCTGGTGGAGACAATAAGGCCTCATGATAATAAGGCATCATAATAATAATAAGGCCTCATGGAAACCAGTGGATAAAAGCTGGACTCATATTCCTCCGTGTCTGCCAGTTCGTATTAATCCATTAAGACGGGAAAGAATCTGTTTCATTTTAATATTTCTTTGGCTATTCAACGATAGCAGATCTACAAGCTCTGAGCTTGTACAAATTTAAGCGAACATTTTAACTCAAATCTTTGCTTCAGGGGGATTCTACAAATATCTTCTAAACAGTTTTCTGAAAAACCTATGTTACTATAATAGCAGTGGTTCTACATGTCAAGGACCCCCAAAATGATATGTATTTGGCCGTGGACCCCCATCTCAAAATATGTTGTTCCAGGCAGGGACCCCGAGGAGCGAAGATTTGAGTTCCCTTAAAAAGAAAAGTGGTTACACAGATGCGTTCCCGTTTTGAACGGTTTAAAGCATGAGTTTTTTTTGTATTTGGCTTTATTTATATCATTCTGTTTGCTCTGTTACGGTTAGACCTGTATTCTTTATTTATATCATTCTGTTTGCTCTGTTACAGCCTGCTGTGTTTGTGATCCTCCTGCTTAGATGTTCCCCTGGACTTTGTTTAGCCTTGTTTTAATACAATGTTTGAGTCTGAAGAGTGTTTTTGCCCTCTGGTTGTTTGTGTTGGGGTTCATGCACCACTCTGCACAGCCCCCCCACCTCTCTTACAGAGAGTTGTTTGTGTTGGGGTCCATGCACCACTCTGCACAGCCCCCCCCACCTCTCTTACAGAGGGTTGTTTGTGTTGGGGTCCATGCACCACTCTGCACAGCCCCCCCCACCTCTCTTACAGAGGGTTGCTTCACCATTTGTAAAACAAAACAACAATGCCATAACCACTTACAGTAAACACTATACTAAACCTGCATTGTGAGCTTGTAGATCTGCTATTCTTTGCTCCTTTTTTGAAAGATTTTGAAAGTAAAACTGTTGAAGACTTTTTTCCCCTATGGATTAGTCTGTCCCGTTAAAGGGATAGTTCACTTCCTATGTATTAGTCACCCCATGGAGACTTGAATTCATGGTTATTTATTAGTTTTTATCTCATTCCTAAGACAATATTTGATGACCAGCGGACCGGTAAACAGTGGTTCCGGTAGGAGAGACAAAGGAGACTCTTTGTGTCTCCTACCCTCCAGAACCGATGCCGGTCATCAAATTATTGTCTTTTAAATGCGACAAAAAAAAAAAAAAAACCCATGAATCCATTGTGAAAATAGCCGATCTACAACGAGGCGTTGTGAGCTTGTAGATCAGCTATTTTCACAATATTTATCTGTGGTATCTGAGTCAAAATGTAATGTCTACAATTCCAAGTGCTTGTCAAGGTGGGGGTTGAAATATTTATATATATAAAAATATTTTGGGGGGTCGCCGTCTGAAAAGTTTGGGAACCCTTGCATTAGACAATGTACAAATGTAGTTTACAAACAATCACTTAGAACAAAAGTAGTATACAGTACTAACTATCTCTGAGAATGTAAACACATATAAGCTACCACACTAGTAAACTAGAAAAAGTGCTCCTCGGAGCACAGGTCTCCGCCAGGTCAGGTACATTATTGTGGCCTCCTGGTGGCGCTATAATAGGCCAATGTGAAAAGGGTGCTATTTATTCTTAGGTCGTTCACGGCAATCGGACACTGCATTCATGATTTGAGGCATTTTGTTCCAAAAATGTGTTTTGCTAAATGAGACCTGCTGGTGGCGCTATAACAGGCCAATGTGAAAAAGGGTGGCATTTCTTCCTTGGCCTAGTGGGAATGTGTGTGTGAAATTTCACGGAAATCGCAAGCTGCGTTCATGATTTGAGGCATTTTGTTCAAAACGGACCAATCCTGCAAATTTTGGAAGTAGACCGGTGGGATTTCTGAAATATGTGATTGTTAGAGGCATTTGGGGGTAAAAGTCGGGAACAAGGCCATTTTACATAATTCAAGGGTGCTGAATCAGAAAAACACTGTTCCCAAGCAAAATTCTTAGTGCTTAACCTCCTAATTTGCATATCAAAATGGCTGCCGATTTTGAAGTATTTCTTAAACAACTCTATAACAAAGCAAGCAAATCTGACAAATAAAGTGTATATATTTATGTTCTGAGGGTCATACAATGTGTGGAAGATATTTGTAATGTAATAAATGTAAATAAATGTAAATAAATATGCAAATTAGAGGCCACCATTACATAAAATGATGTACCGTAGTACTCAAACGGTGCAAAAGGTGCATCCCCCTTATTTTGTTCCTAATTATCTGTATTTTTGCCATCCTTAGGACATCTAAAATACATACTTTTTCCCCATGCTAAATGTTTAGTTTTTGACCTTCTAATCTGCATATCTGAATGGCTGCCAAATTGGCAAATTCGCACCTTTATCTTCAATAACTCTGTGGCCAGGCAAGCAAAATTGACAAATGAAGTGTCTACAGTTTCTACAATGTGAGTAAAGAATTTGTAAGTAATATAATATGATAATATAATATAATATAATAATCAGCCTACTCCGAAATATGCAAAATAGCGGCCCCCATAACAGATAACGGTTTAGTACTCTAAAGATACTGTATTGGCCATTGTTGAACGAAAGTCTAGACACTAGACCACATTCATACAAGGAGGTTGATCATCACTCCGTTGCTGACATGCACACATGGCTGTGCATCGTAACCCAGATTTCCGGCATTTGCAACGACGTGTTGTGCATTGCTTATGGCATGCACATGAAATCATTTCTATAGGCTATACTAGCATGGAACAGGTTGGACTAGGCTAGAGTAGGTTGTACTAGGTTGTACTAGACTCTAATACGCTCTAGTAGGCTTTACTAGTCCCTTGTCAGCCCTGTAGATACTCAGACCATAGGCACTAACCACTGTGTACACAGGCCATAGCTTGTGTGTGCACGAGCAATAGTTTTGCATGAACCTTTGTAGACCATAGTACAGATCTGCCTTGTACAGCCTAATATAGCCTAGTACAGCCTAGCAAAGCCTACTAGAGATTAAAAAATCACACCCTGTGTGAAGGTAGCGGCGCCTTTGATACATTTTGTCATCGATATGTGTTTATAATGTGTTTATAGCCATGTGTCGCGTGAAGCTTGACCAATCACTTTGTTGACGCACCTGACCAATCAGAACGTTGACGCACACGGACAAAGTCAGGTATAGAGCGGCTAGAGCCGCTAAAAAGCCTATTAGAGACCAGTAGAGTCTAGTACTGTACAGCCTAGTACATCCAAGACTAGTCCAGCCTTTTGGGAGAACAGACTAGGGGAGGGTGGTATAGGCTATACTAGCATGGAACAGGCCTGACTAGGCTAGACTAGGTTGTAATAGGCTGTACTAGACTCTAATAGGCTCTATTAGGCTGTACTAGGCTCTTGTCCGCCCTGTAGATCCTCAACCCATAGGGACTAACCACTGTGTACACGGGCAATAGCTTGTGTTTGCACGAGAAATAGTTTTGCATGAACATTTGTAGGCCAAAGTAAAGTACTGCCTTCTATAGCCTAATAGAGCCCAGTAAAGCCTAGCAAAGGCTGCTAGAGCTGAAAGCAGACCATTAGAGCCCAGCAGAGACTAGTACAGTAAAACCTAGTACACCCAGGTCTAGCCTAGTCCAGCCTGGTGGGAGAACATAATAGGGGAGGGGGTACCAGGCTATGCTAGGACTGATAAGGCTGGACTAGGATAGATGAGGCTGTACTAGGCTGTACTAGACTCTAATAGGCTATATTAGGCTGTACTATGCTCTTGTCAGCCCTGTAGATCCTCAACCCATAGGGACTAACCACTGTGTACACGGGCAATAGCTTGTGTGTGCACGAGCAATAGTTTTGCATGAACCTTTGTAGACCATAGTACAGATCTGCCTTGCACAGCCTAATAGAGCCTAGTACAGCCTAGCACAGCCTACTAGAGCTTAAAACAGCCTATTATAGACCAGTAGAGTCTAGTATAGTACAACCTAGTACACCCATGACTAGTCCAGCCTTTTGGGAGAACAGAATAGGGGAGGGGGTACAAGGCTATGCTAGGACTGATAAGGCTGGACTAGGATAGATTAGGCTGTACTAGGCTGTACTAGACTATACTAGGCTCTATTAGGCTGTCCTAGGCTCTTGCCAGCCCTGTAGATACTCAGACCATTGGGACTAACCACTGTGAACACGGGCAATAGCTTGTGTGTGCACAAGCAATAGTTTTGCATGAACCTTTGTAGACCATAGTACAGATCTGCCTTGTACAGCCTAATATAGCATTGTACAGACCAGCACAGCCTACTGGAATTTAAAACAGTCTATTAGAGACCAGTAGAGACTACAACATCAAAGCCTAGTACACCCAGGTCTAGCCTAGTCCAGCCTTTTGATGGAACAGACTAGGGGACGGCGATATACTGTAGGCTATACTAGCATGGAACAGACTGGACTAGTTAAGACTAGGTTGTACTAGGCTCTATTAGGTTGTACTAGGCTGTGCTAGTCCCTTGTCAGCCCTGTAGATACTCAGACCATTGGGATTAACCACTGTGTACACGGGCAATAGTTTGTGTGTGCACCACCAATAGTTTTGCATGAACATTTGTAGGCCAAAGTAAAGTACTGCCTTCTATAGCCTAATAAAGCCAAGTACAGCCTAGCAAAGCCTGCTAGAGCTGAAAACAGACTATTAGAGCCCAGCAGAGTCTAGTACAGTAAAGCCTAGTACACCCAGGTCTAGCCTAGTCCTAGGACTAGGCAGTAATAGGCTGGACTAGGCTGTACTAGGCAGGGCCCATCGGGGGTGGGGGGGGGACACAAGCCTGTATGGCAATCAACTGAAAAGTTAGGCTACATAGCTTAAACAATTTCAGCCTTTCCCTGTTGGCCGTCTAAGCGCATCTAGGAGGTTTCATAGGTTTTCGATGCTGGGAATTGGAGTTATGGCTGTTTAAAGCCCAGCCAATAGGAACACAGAGGGGCGGGGCTTAATACATTTCAGCTAGTCCCTGTTGGCCGTCTAAGTGTACCTATAGCCATCCCCATCCCACTCTATATAGTTGTGTTGAAAGTAGTTTGTGTTCAGTTATCAGTACCAGTTCTGTGGCTCTAACTCATTCAGGGGGTGAGTTATACATGGGGGCAATTTATTTTTTGGTCATCAGGGGCCAAATGTACCAGGATTTTTCCATGATCTAAATATGTATTTTAGATATCTTAAGGATGGTAAAAATACAGATAAGTAGAAATAAAATAAAATAAGGGGGATGCGGATGGATCACTTTAAGTACGAAACCGTTTTCTGTAATAGTAGCCTCTAATTTGCATATTTATTTACATTATTTACATTTATTACATTATAAATACCTTCCACACATTGTCTGACCCTCAGAATATAAATATATACACTTTATTTGTCAGATTTGATTGCTTTGTTATAGAGTTATTTAAGAAATACTTCAAAATCGGCAGCCATTTTGATATGCAAATTAGGAGGTTAAGCACTAAGAATTTTGCTTGGGAACAGTGTTTTTCTGATTCAGCACCCTTGAATTATGTAAAATGGCCTTGTTCCCAACTTTTACCCCCAAATGCCTCTAACCTCCTTATAGAAGGCCTTTTTTCTGAAATCCCTCCTGTCTAAAGTCAACCTTAGCCAATGAGGATGGAATATGGGAAATCGGACAGATCCGTGTTGATCACATGACTATAGAGGTACTGTGTACCGATTTGCATGACGTTTGGATAAAATCTGTAGGAGTAATATAAACAAATCACACCCAGTGTGAAGTGAGCGGTGCTATTTAAAAACAACAGTGGTCATCACAGTGATGGAAGCTCACTTAAAAAAAAAAAGTATATTTTTTTAAGTGAGTGGTGATATTTATGAGTTATTCATTTTGTCATGCGTCTCGCTAGCCAATCACAGTACTGAGCAAAGGGTCTGAATACTAATCAGCCAATCCACAGTACAGCGAAAGACAAATTTTCACGACGGAAAGAAAAACATTCGCTACGGATGGGTCCCAAACCCACTTATAGGAGCGGCTACACCGCTCAAAAATGGGTTTTGCACAAATCGGCCTCCAGGTGGTGCTATAACAGGCCCATGTGAAAAATTTGAGGCAGAGGTTCTGAATTGGCATCCAGGGATTGTGTGTGCACAGTTTCGCAGCGACCGGGCCAACGGTGCCGGAGATTAGCTGCTAACACACGGACAGGACACACAGACACACACTCGGACGGACGGACGGAGGGTAAAACATACTCTCTCGCCATGCCTTTTGGCCTGGTGGAGACAACAATGGGAGGAGTGAGGAAGGGGTAGTCTGCCCACTATAGTGGCTTCTGGTTGCTGCCCGCAACCAATTCAAAACAGTTGATGACCTACAAGGCAATCAAGGGCACGGGGCCTCCTTTACACCTCCTTTACACCTCCTTCCACACACGTCTTCAGCTAACACAGGAGGTCTGTCCTTCCCTTCCCTCTGACATGACACCCTGGCCCACACATTAAGCGACCTGGACTCTTCTCCTCCACTCCTCCTGGCTCCCAGGCTGTTGGATGACCTTCTCCTTCAGTAAGGACAGCAGACTCTCTCTAAAGTTTCCCAAATCAGTCTGAACTCAACTCAGACTCTACCTCATCCTCCTTTTGTAGCTCCTCATTAGGGCTGGGAATATTCTGCTATCTCACCATTCTCCATTCCATTCCCATTCTTGGCGTCACGATTTGACGCCAATCCAAATTATTTCAGTCATATTGTTTTCATCTGGACTTTAACAACCAAGTTTTAGCCTTGTTATTTCCAACAGCTCAAACTAAAAAACATATAATGCCAGAGAGGGTCGTGTAAAATTCTTGTCTTTGATGGAATCTTAGATTAGTTGTCTCCACCAGGCCGAAGGCATGGCGAGAGAGTATGTCTTACCCTCCGTCCGTCCGTGTGTCCGTCCTGTCTGTGTGTTAGCAGCTAATCTCCGACACCGTTGGCCCGGTCGCTCCGAAACTGTGCACACACACTCCCTGGATGCCAATTCAGAACCTCTGCCTCAAATTGTTCACATGGGCCTGTTATAGCGCCACCTGGAGGCCGATTTGTGCAAAACACATTTTTTTACATTACTCCTTACAGATTTTATCCAAACGTCATGCAAATCGGTACACAGTATCTCTATAGTCATGTGATCAACACGAATCTGTCCGATTTCCCATATTCCATCCTCATTGCCTATGGTTGGCTTCCAAAGTTTGCAGGATTGGTCCGTTTTGAACAAAAAGCCTCAAACTATGCACGCAGCTTGCGACTTCCGTGAAATTTCACACGCACATTCCCACTAGGCCAAGGAAGAAATGCCACCCTTTTCACATTGGCCTGTTATAGCGCCACCAGCAGGTCTAATTTAGCAAAACACATTTTTGGAACAAAATGCCTCAAATCATGAATGCAGTGTCTGATTGCCGTGAAAGACCTAAGAATGAATGGCACCCTTTTCACATTGGCCTATTATAGCGCCACCAGGAGGCCACAATAACATACCTGACCTGGCGGAGACCTGTGCTCCGAGAAGCACTTTTTTTTAACTTAGTTTGACTCCTATTCTTCCCTAAACACTTCTCCTGTGTTCCATTGTCACTGTGACAGTGTTGACACCTGAGTGTCCCTCTGGGGATCAATACAGGTTTATCTTATCTTATCTTATCTAATCTAATCTTATCTTATGTGTGCTGCTGCAGGGCAGCGAGGCTAAGCGGAGCTGGACAAAAGCAGGTGAAAAGAGCCGTCTCTGTCCTTGTTCTGCGGCTGAACAGCAGAGAGAAGGACTTTGAGAAGTTACTATAATGACCAATACCAGTGTTTTTAGAGTTTATACACATACAGTACAGATCTACTTTTATACTGTCACAGTGTATACACATACAGTACAGATCTACTTTTATACTGTCACAGTGTATACACATACAGTACAGATCTACTTTTATACTGTCACAGTTTATACACATATAGTACAGATCTACTTTTATACTGTCACAGTTTATACACATATAGTACAGATCTACTTTTATACTGTCACAGTTTATACACATACAGTACAGATCTACTTTTATACTGTCACAGTGTATACACATACAGTACAGATCTACTTTTATACTGTCACAGTGTATACACATACAGTACAGATCTACTTTTATACTGTCACAGTGTATACACATACAGTACAGATCTACTTTTATACTGTCACAGTGTATACACATACAGTACAGATCTACTTTTATACTGTCACAGTTTATACACATACAGTACAGATCTACTTTTATACTGTCACAGTGTATACACATACAGTACAGATCTACTTTTATACTGTCACAGTGTATACACATACAGTACAGATCTACTTTTATACTGTCACAGTGTATACACATACAGTACAGATCTACTTTTATACTGTCACAGTGTATACACATACAGTACAGATCTACTTTTATACTGTCACAGTGTATACACATACAGTACAGATCTACTTTTATACTGTCACAGTTTATACACATACAGTACAGATCTACTTTTATACTGTCACAGTTTATACACATACAGTACAGATCTACTTTTATACTGTCACAGTGTATACACATATAGTACAGATCTACTTTTATACTGTCACAGTTTATACACATACAGTACAGATCTACTTTTATACTGTCACAGTGTATACACATATAGTACAGATCTACTTTTATACTGTCACAGTTTATACACATATAGTACAGATCTACTTTTATACTGTCACAGTTTATACACATACAGTACAGATCTACTTTTATACTGTCACAGTTTATACACATATAGTACAGATCTACTTTTATACTGTCACAGTTTATACACATACAGTACAGATCTACTTTTATACTGTCACAGTGTATACACATACAGTACAGATCTACTTTTATACTGTCACAGTGTATACACATACAGTACAGATCTACTTTTATACTGTCACAGTGTATACACATACAGTACAGATCTACTTTTATACTGTCACAGTGTATACACATACAGTACAGATCTACTTTTATACTGTCACAGTTTATACACATATAGTACAGATCTACTTTTATACTGTCACAGTTTATACACATACAGTACAGATCTACTTTTATACTGTCACAGTTTATACACATATAGTACAGATCTACTTTTATACTGTCACAGTTTATACACATATAGTACAGATCTACTTTTATACTGTCACAGTGTATACACATACAGTACAGATCTACTTTTATACTGTCACAGTGTATACACATACAGTACAGATCTACTTTTATACTGTCACAGTGTATACACATACAGTACAGATCTACTTTTATACTGTCACAGTGTATACACATACAGTACAGATCTACTTTTATACTGTCACAGTTTATACACATATAGTACAGATCTACTTTTATACTGTCACAGTTTATACACATACAGTACAGATCTACTTTTATACTGTCACAGTGTATACACATACAGTACAGATCTACTTTTATACTGTCACAGTGTATACACATACAGTACAGATCTACTTTTATACTGTCACAGTGTATACACATATAGTACAGATCTACTTTTATACTGTCACAGTTTATACACATATAGTACAGATCTACTTTTATACTGTCACAGTTTATACACATACAGTACAGATCTACTTTTATACTGTCACAGTTTATACACATATAGTACAGATCTACTTTTATACTGTCACAGTTTATACACATATAGTACAGATCTACTTTTATACTGTCACAGTTTATACACATACAGTACAGATCTACTTTTATACTGTCACAGTGTATACACATACAGTACAGATCTACTTTTATACTGTCACAGTTTATACACATATAGTACAGATCTACTTTTATACTGTCACAGTGTATACACATACAGTACAGATCTACTTTTATACTGTCACAGTGTATACACATATAGTACAGATCTACTTTTATACTGTCACAGTTTATACACATATAGTACAGATCTACTTTTATACTGTCACAGTGTATACACATACAGTACAGATCTACTTTTATACTGTCACAGTGTATACACATACAGTACAGATCTACTTTTATACTGTCACAGTTTATACACATACAGTACAGATCTACTTTTATACTGTCACAGTGTATACACATACAGTACAGATCTACTTTTATACTGTCACAGTTTATACACATACAGTACAGATCTACTTTTATACTGTCACAGTGTATACACATACAGTACAGATCTACTTTTATACTGTCACAGTTTATACACATGCAGTACAGATCTACTTTTATACTGTCACAGTTTATACACATATAGTACAGATCTACTTTTATACTGTCACAGTTTATACACATACAGTACAGATCTACTTTTATACTGTCACAGTTTATACACATACAGTACAGATCTACTTTTATACTGTCACAGTTTATACACATACAGTACAGATCTACTTTTATACTGTCACAGTTTATACACATATAGTACAGATCTACTTTTATACTGTCACAGTTTATACACATACAGTACAGATCTACTTTTATACTGTCACAGTTTATACACATACAGTACAGATCTACTTTTATACTGTCACAGTTTATACACATATAGTACAGATCTACTTTTATACTGTCACAGTGTATACACATACAGTACAGATCTACTTTTATACTGTCACAGTTTATACACATATAGTACAGATCTACTTTTATACTGTCACAGTTTATACACATATAGTACAGATCTACTTTTATACTGTCACAGTGTATACACATACAGTACAGATCTACTTTTATACTGTCACAGTTTATACACATATAGTACAGATCTACTTTTATACTGTCACAGTGTATACACATACAGTACAGATCTACTTTTATACTGTCACAGTGTATACACATACAGTACAGATCTACTTTTATACTGTCACAGTGTATACACATACAGTACAGATCTACTTTTATACTGTCACAGTTTATACACATACAGTACAGATCTACTTTTATACTGTCACAGTGTATACACATACAGTACAGATCTACTTTTATACTGTCACAGTGTATACACATACAGTACAGATCTACTTTTATACTGTCACAGTTTATACACATACAGTACAGATCTACTTTTATACTGTCACAGTGTATACACATACAGTACAGATCTACTTTTATACTGTCACAGTGTATACACATATAGTACAGATCTACTTTTATACTGTCACAGTGTATACACATACAGTACAGATCTACTTTTATACTGTCACAGTGTAT
>NC_139954.1:49772406-49802406 GCF_963454915.1 Gymnoscopelus microlampas | reverse complement strand
GCAGGCCTCTACCCAATCAAATGTAGTGGGCGGGATTCATTCAGTCCACCCTTCCCCCCTCGAAACTAACCGAAACTAATTTAACAATAGCGTCCTCGGAGCAGACAAAACCACGGAAAGATATTCACATTTTAACTTACTCTTTCATCATAGAAACAAGTGGCTTATAACCAAAACCATCCATGTTCTCTGGGAGAAGTGGTGTTAGTGTTCCGTATAGAAATATTGTTAGTGGGAATGAAAACATAGTCGCACCAACCGGAAGTGATGCGCTGAAGGCAGACACAAACCCCGGTTCCCTTGCGCACTGGTGTTCCGTTTGCTTCCTGCCAGACCCAACAGACATAGAACAAACAGCAGAGGTCGCTGTTTTTCATTTTCAGTTGGGTCTGGCTACGCGAGACTACATGAAGTAGATCTGTCCCACACTACCTGAGAGGGTCTGGATGCTTCATGATGTATACTATAGAGCACCGAAGTCCTAGGTTTGTCTACCTGGTTCGCGGTTTTCCACCCCCATTCTGAATCCCCATAGACGTATTTAATATCGTGTCAAATAAGAACTGTGTTCCAAAAATAAACAAATGACCCCGGCTGTTTGACTCTTATGGATATGAAGCATCAACTGACGGTGAAAAAACGATATGTTACTTCCGCCGAATTAGTTACATTTTCGCCAGAAACAACTTATCAAATATAAGTGACTGACTATCATAAACGATACAGAACCTCCTCCCTGACAATATCGCACAGACAGTTTGTTTATTTTTGGAACACAATTCTTATATGAGACGATTCTAAGATGACCCAATGTTATTCTCCATAGAGAAATGACTTTACGAACCTGGGGATGAACGAGTGACGTCAGGACTTCTGTACTCTATATAAATACTCCAGTAGCATGCTGTATGTGTATGTGGGTAGATGGGTAGGTACTTTATTCATGAGAGAAATGACTGCAACACTCCAGATTAAATGAAAGTCTTAAGATCTCAATAATGTCATGAAAGTGAGGAAATAGAGAATAGGGAACCACTGTTCTAAATCCTAACAACTTTTTGAAAAAAGTAAACGGATGTTGCTCTATCTATATATCTATATCTCTATATATATATCTATATCTATATCTATATCTATATCTCTAAAATGACACCTGTTCTACCCTCACTTCCACACATTTCATTGTTATTCAGCAGCACTGATGACACTGATAACAGCAACACTCTGATGCTTTCCTGATAATGATGTTAAAACACTAAGAGAGCAGGATGAATTGGTATAATGTACATGAAGACTCATGAAGAACCTTTTAATATGCCTATGGGGGCGCATTGCAAATGCCATTAGATTCAAATGTTGCAGTGAGTACAAATGACTCAGTGATAATGCAGAATATATTAAACACATGACGGCTAATTAATCCACAATAATACCCTGGGTTTGTTACTGTTTGTTATGGCGTCTTTATTTAACAGGCAGCGTGCGGGGGTAAAGAATGATCTTTATTTAACAGGCAGCGTGCGGGGGTAAAGAATGATCGCGCGCTGTAATCAACCTCCGTGTCAATTTGAACTTGCTCTCTCGCCAAAAACTTTCTGCTGGAGTAAATAATCCATCTGTCTGATGTGTGTGTGATCACATGATGTGTGTCTGATCACAGCGCAAACATATAATCCCCTAACGCCTCAAATATCTCCTCTCTGATGCCATCCACCCCCCTCCATGTGGGGAATGACACCCCCCTCCATGTGGGGAATGACACCCCCCTCCATGTGGGGAATGACACCCCCCTCCATGTGGGGAATGACATTCCGCCGCTCTCTCCGGGGGAATCAAACCTTCACCGCTAGTCTTGAGCTGTAATCCAAGGTGACATATTTCTACAGAATCTTCACCCTCTCTCAGTGTATTTCTGTTTCTGACATAATAACCCATTACTGTCCTTTTCCATTTTAACCCTTTTCTTTGGCTATTCAAAAATAGCAGATATACTTGTAGATCTGCTATTTTTTAGAAATGATGATAATTTGTGCAAGTGAACATTTGTAACTCAAATCTTTGCTTCTGGGGGATTCTACAAATGTCGTCTAAAACAGTTTGTTTTAAACGTATGTTGCTATAATCAGTGGTTCGCAAACTGTTTCATGTCAAGGACCCCCAAAAATACATGAATTTGGCCACCGACCCCCATCTCAAAATACGTTGTTCCAGGGACCCCCCAGAAGCAAAGATTTGATTTAAAAAAAATGCTTTAAAAATGTATATATATGCAAAGATTTGCACACATTTTCACAATTTTTCAAAAATAGATCTACAAGCTCACCACACTATGAGCTTGTATATCTGCTATTTTTGAATAGCCAAAGTATACAATAATGGTTAAAGTGGTTACACAGAGGTGTTCCCTGTCTTAATGGGATAATATGCCAACAAATGCTGCACAAATCTTTACTCTCTTGAGGTTGTAATGCGTTGGTTTGTGTGAAGAGGACACACAGTGTGGGGAAACAGATAGACAGACAGACAGACAGACAGACAGACAGACAGACAGACAGACAGACAGACTGTTTTGCTTTACCCTCCACAGAGAGCCAATAACTGGACCGGGGTGGAGGAGGCTCACAGGGGGAGTAATCTAGCACCAGGGAAAATGCCAAGTGTCTTATTAGTGGCTCAGTAGAGATGGCTGGGAATCGATGAGTGACCCCGGCCGGTCACAACATAGCACTCCCAGAGACACACATCATATGGCTCTCACTGTGTGCTATCCATCATAACATAACACACACACACACACACACACACACACACACACACACACACACACACACACACACACACACACACACACACACACACACACACACACACACACACACACACACACACACACACACACACACACACACACACTGCTTCCTCAACTAAAGCAAGTTGTCATGTCTGTAGTTACCCCTCCTCTCTCTCTCTCTCTCTCTCTCTCCCCTTGCTCTGTTCTGTTCTCCTGCTCTGTGCTTTGGGGAGAGAGAGAGAGAGAGAGAGAGAGAGAGAGAGAGAGAGAGAGAACGTGAGAGCTCTGCCAAGTGAAGGGACAAGGGGGACGTTAAGGAAGTCCCTTAATTCTCTATACTTTACTCCTTAGAGATGATCCTACACCTACAGTATAACGGCAAGTTTTTCTCCAACAGAAACGTTGCTCTTTTTTTATGTTGATCTAGAAACTATTTTACATGAAGTTCAAACTTTCATCTACATTTAGTAAAGGTCTTATCATGAAAAGGAAGTCAGCAGCTTGTAAAGTTCTTACAGTGTTAACCACTTAAATATGTTGTTGTTGTCAGTACTATAGAAGTGAACTTATACAGGAACAGATTTACAGTATAAGTACCATAGAAGTGAACTTATACAGGAGCAGATCTTAAAGTACCATAGAAGTGAACTTATACAGGAGCAGATCTATAAGTACCATAGAAGTGAACTTATACAGGAACAGATCTTAAAGTACCATAGAAGTGAACTTATACAGGAACAGATCTTAAAGTACCAGAAGTGCACAGCTTGCTCTTCTTGATCATGAACTTGTATTTGCCACAGAGTTTATTTTTGTCACTACAATCCAATGCAAAAATCCAATTGACTTTTTGTAGAGAAAAGCAGGAAGGTGAACGCTTCCCAAACAGTGGGGGACAACGTCCAGTACTGGGGTCAAAGTATACATAGATACTCCTGGACAAATATTACTCAACTACAAGTGAAAGTTACTCTGTCAAATTTGTACTTGAGTTAAAGTACTGGAGTACTTGCTTTTGTATTCAAAAGTACTAATTACCAGTAAATCTTTCTCAATGCATCAATCCATGCATGCACAAAAATGCCAAAATGAAAATAACAGATCTACAAGCTCACAACACGTCACAGCGTGAGCTTGTACATCTGCTATTTTCACTATATTTGAAATGGGGCTCAAGTGGCTCATTCATAACATACTTTACAGCCAAATACATATAATGTGGGGTCCTTCATTGGTACAAAAAAGTTTGGGAACCGATTTTGAAGGCATTGGTAGAATGAATGGTTTAGGAGGAGGAACATGGGGTCTCATACATACTGTGATACATCTGACCCCCCCCCCCCCCATGTTATATTCAGGATGAAACAAAGATATACGATAGAACTCCTCCCTGGATTGTCCCAAGGCCCACCGGACGGGGCTTCCATGGTAACGCATTTGTCTGAGGGACAAAATGATGACAAACAAAGGCCTTTAAATGTTCCCATTTTCTCCTACACGTCAGTAAGAATTGATGTCTCACTGTGGCTGTGGCACAAATTACCCCCAGAGAGGAGAGACGGCACGCAGCACAGACAGCTGAAGTGGGGGGGGAGGGGGGGGGGGGTCTCTGGAGAAGTAATATTCAGACCGACAGGCACTGTGTGCTGCAGCGTTGCCAGATTTTGCGAGAGAAATAAGCAACCCAAAGCAAAGCCCAAAAGAAGCGACTTAAGCACTTTAAACCTACTGTACATACGTCGACTATTTGAAAATAGCCGACCTGCTATTTTCAAAAGAAATCTAGAAAAAATATATATTTTTGAAACATTTTAACAACACAAATCCGGTACAGGGGTCCCTGCCACAAAATATGTTCAGAAGGGGGTCTGCGGACAAATACATATTCATTTGGGGGGTCCTTGACATCAAAATGTTTGAGAACCACTGCTTTTAAACAACGATTAAAAACAATTCCAAGCAAGCCCAAATTAAGCAACTATACACTTTAGAAACGAGCCCAAATGGACGCAACCAGCCCAATATTTACAGGCGACTTACTTTACAGAAAAACAAGCCCAACGTCGCTTTTAATAAGCAGAAAAGGCAACACTGACTGTGTGTGAAATTCAGCCTAACGTTGGGCCGGCCCCTTCCCGCCCAGGGGGGCTGGCCTTTTCCTTATTGGTTCAGCAGCAAGCGTCTCCTGGGAATATTCTAGCACCGTCTTCAATGTATGTTTTTCCCACTGGTTTGGTTTGGAGGTCCTGTTGTCGAGTCAATTAGGAATGACTCCCACGCCAAAGCATACTTTTCCCCCCCTGCCTTTTATGTGTGCTACATATTCATCTCAAAGGCCATATTTTTTTCTATTAACACAGTTAGGATCTTTTCCACAAAGCTATAAATAGCATATCGGTTTCCATAAACTGAGGACGCTGAGGAATCGGAGTAGTTGCCAGATTTTGCAATATAAACAAGCGGCCACGTCCACAAAAACAAGCCCAGAAGAAGCGACTCTGAGCGCGCGCACACTTTGAAGACACTGATATTATAGCAACATATTATTTTCAAAAAACTGTTAGGATTTAGAAGACATTTGTAGAATCAGAAGCACAGATTTGAGTTACAAATGTTCAAAGATTTGCAAAATGTTCCATACATTTTCAAGAAATAGCAGATCTACAAGCTCATACTGTAGCACGGCACTCGGTGCCGCGCTATAAGCTTGTATATCTGCTATATTTTGAATAGCCAAAGAAATGTAAAATGACACAGATGCGTTCCTGTGTCTTTAAAAAAAAAAAATGTATCCCTCGATTTTGTAACCCTTTTTGTCACCCGGTGCCAATTTGCTAAGTGATCCTGGGCACTACACTCCCCCCACCAGCCTAGGGAGGCCAGGGCCGAGCTCATGCCTCCTTCAATGCATGAGAGCCAACTGACCTTCTTGTCACCTGACAGGGGGGAGTTTCCCTGGTAGGACGTAGCGCGTGGAAGGAACACGTTATTCCAACCAGTTCCCTTCCCTCCATCAGGCGCCCCGGCTGTCATGGGGGAGGCAGTATAGTGACCAGGATTACTACATGTTTTTGTGAGGGTATTAACTACCCTAGGAGACACGGGGAGAACATGCAAACTCCACACAGAGTAGGCCCTTTCACCAACCCCACCTAGGGTATGGGCGCTGATGACGCGGAGGAGAAGACACGGCCCCAGCGCCCACAGCGTCCCCGGCGGGAATCGAACCCAGGACCTTCTAGCTGTGAGGCGACAGCGCTACTGACTGCGCCACCGTGCCCCGTGCGTTCCTGTGTCTTAATGGATTAAACGACACTTCAGAAACGCCCCAAACATACGCGAACCTGCAACTACAAATATTTAACAAGCGATTTTACAGGAAAACAAGCCCAAAGGCGCTTAATAACAAGCAGACTTGGCAACACGGAATCAGTCCATATCCCCCCCACCCCTCATGTGTGTCCTCCAGATGGGTAAACCCCCCCCCCCCACACCCCCCCCCCCCACACCCCCTCAGATGCGTTGGGCGCTAGCTGCTCCACGGGGGTAGCAGAGCGCCAGACTCAGCTTCATTAACTGATAACACCAGAGATGGAGACGTCATGATGGAGATGACAGCATGAAGGAGAGAGAGAGGGAGAGAGAGAGAGAGAGAGAGAGAGAGAGAGAGAGAGAGAGAGAGAGAGAGAGAGAGAGAGAGAGAGAGAGAGAGAGAGAGAGAGAGAGAGAGAGAGAGAGAGAGAGAGAGAGAGAGAGAGAGAGAGAGAGAGAGAGTCAGATAGGAGATATTCTCTCACCTGGGACACACTGCATCCCGCCGTGTTATTTCAGATTAGAGCTCTGACCGATGGCAGCTTTCTGGGTTGGATGCCGATCATGATTTTCTAGACCACCAATTATGATTTGACCCATATCTATATCTGTATATTTGATACAAAAAAGCTACAAAAAAGTATTTTTAAATGTAACTTTGCCCTGTTTACATAACGCACTATGTAAAAAACATGGCCAATCATTTCCCTCTATGCCAGCTGTTCATCAGCCACTGTGTGTGAGACAACAATATTAACACTATAATATAGACAACAATATTAACACTATAATATAGACAATAATATTAACACTATAATATAGACAACAATATTAACACTATAATATAGACAACAATATTAACACTATAATATAGACAACAATATTAACACTATAATATAGACAACAATATTAACACTATAATATAGACAACAATATTAACACTATAATATAGACAACTATATTAACACTATAATATAGACAACAATATTAACACTATAATATAGACAACAATATTAACACTATAATATAGACAACTATATTAACACTATAATATAGACAACAATATTAACACTATAATATAGACAACAATATTAACTCTATAATATAGACAACAATATGAACACTATAATATAGACAACAATATTAACACTATAATATAGACAACTATATTAACACTATAATATAGACAACTATATTAACACTATAATATAGACAACAATATTAACACTATAATATAGACAACAATATTAACACTATAATATAGACAACTATATTAACACTATAATATAGACAACAATATTAACACTATAATATAGACAACAATATTAACTCTATAATATAGACAACAATATGAACACTATAATATAGACAACAATATTAACACTATAATATAGACAACTATATTAACACTATAATATAGACAACAATATTAACACTATAATATAGACAACAATATGAACACTATAATATAAAAAATTATAACGTGTTTCGCTAAATTAGACCTGTTGGTGGCGCTATAACAGGCCAATGTTAAAAGGGTGGCATTTGTTCCTCAACATAGTGTGAATGTGCGTGCAAAGTTTGAGCGCAATTGGACGGTGCGTTCATGATTTGCGGAATTTTGTTCAAAACAAGCCAATAATGCAAACTTTAGATGCTAATCTTAGCCAATCAGTATGGCATATGAAAAATCAAACACATCCGTTGTGATCACATGACTATAGAGATCATGTGTACCGATTTGCGTGAAATTTGGATAACATTGGAAGGAGTAGTATAAAATAATGTGTTTTACATAAGTCGGCCTGCTGGTGGCGCTATAAAAGGAACATGTGAAAAATGCAGGGCAAAGGTTTTTCCTTGACCTCTAGGGAGTGTGCATACAAAGTTTTACACAGATCGGTGCAATTATAGGTAAAAACACAAACCGGCCTGTTATAGCGCCACCATGAGGCTGATTTGAAAATTTTCAAATGGTAGTTCTTCCTCGGCCTAATGGGAATGTGTGTGCACATTTTCACGGATATTGCATGCTGTGTTCATGATTTGAGGCATTTTGTTCAAAACGGAGCACTCCTGCAAACTTTGGAAGACATTTTTAGCCAATCAGGATGGAATATGAGAAATCTGAAAGACCCGTTTCGTTGAATGACTACAGAGATACTGTATACCGATTTGCGTGATTTTTGGACAAAATCTGTAGGAGTGCTGTCAAAAAATATGTTTTGCACAAATCGGCCTCCTGGTGGCGCTATGAAAGGCCCATGAGAAAAAATTGGGGCAAAGGTTCTGAATTGGCATCCAGGGAGTGTGTGTGCACAGTTTCGCTACGATCAAGACAACGGTGCCGGAGATTAGCTGGTCACAGACGGACGGACACACGGACACACACACGGACACACACACACACGGACACACGGACGGACGGACGGGGTGGAAAACATACTCTCTCGCCATGCCTTTCGGCCTGGCGGAGACAATAACTTAATATAAGGATGTTCTTAAACGTCTTTGGAGAAATGAACGGGAAGTCTATCTCTGGAAACTATAAGCCGGTGAAAGAAATGGCCGCTACTCTATTGCTTATAGCAATGAGAATGTAGTCAGAAAAATAAAATAATGTCTGGCTCTATTTTAGATGCTATAGTTGTGACAGACATCACATTCTTCCAACAGCATTATAAATCTCTAAAGAACATGGTGAAAAGTGCAGATGTGCAGCTGAATCAGACATAAAAAAAAACAATTGCAACACGGATAAGGGTTAGGTTGATACAATCCTGTAAGACTTGTCAAGTTTGTGACACTTCATGTCACTGAGAAAAATATTCATATGGAAGTGCCTCTTTGAATGGTGATGTCGTGTGTTTGATGTATATACCCATAGGCAGCCAGCACACCCTCATATAAGCTTTGGCAGGGCTGAAAAAATCCCCCTCTTTACCTGTTTCTCATATCATTCTCAAAGCACACTGCTCCTGACAAAAAGACATTGGCAGGAAAGGCAGCTAGTGCTAAATTTGTGTGAGAAATGGGCAAAGCATTCTAGCTGTGTTAGGCTAAATGGGTCATTGCTGCTAAATATCATTATAAACAAAATGACAGAAAACAAATGGTGGCACATTTTAACGTCTTTAGTTACTGTATTTATTTGCTGAAGTGGTTTGTCTTGCAGAATGTAATGAACATGCCACATACATATATAACATACATATATATATATATATATATATATATATATATATATATATATATATATATATATATACATACATACATACATACATACATACATACATACATAACCAGCCACACACTGTTCCTCTCTCTCTCAAGAACAACATCATATCCATTATTTTATGCATGGGGGCATTTAGTGTTATTTATTAGCTAATCAGCGGGCGCATGATGCCAGCCTCCTGGGGCCATTACCGAGGATTAAGGATTACTTTTACCAGCCTGTAAACCCTGGTGTATTTCACTATGCAACACTTTAAGGAATCAACTCATTCTAACAGGACTGGGTCCACTGAAGGGCTTATTCTGCCAACGGTTCCCACACGCTTCAGCTGGAGAGCCAAAATAATACAAAAAAATCGCACCCTGTGTGAAGGAAGCGGTGCCTTTGATCAGTGGCCTCCTGGTGGCGCTATAATAGGGCGGGGCGGGGCTTCAGCAATTAATGCTCGTCCCTAGTGGTGGTGTAAGTCCACAAACCAAATTCGGACTTGGTGGCATGCTGCTAACTGGAGTTATGGCTGTTTGTAGCCCAGCCAATGGCAATACAGAGGGGGCGGGGCTTCAGCAATTAAAGCTTGTCCCTATTGGTGGTCAAAGTTCACGTGGTAAATGTGTATTTGGTAGCATGCTGCAAAGTGGACTTATGGCTGTTTAAAGCCCAGCCAATAGGAAGACAGAGGGGGCGGGGCTTGCTACATTTCAGTTCGTCCCTATTGGTGGTCTGAGTCCACGTACCAAATTTGTACTCAGTAGCATGCTGTGAACTGGAGTTATGGCTGTTTAAAGCCCAGCCAATGGGAAGACAGAGGGGGCGGGGCTTATGTAATTACAGTTGGTCCCTATTGGTGGTATTAGTTGGACTTGGTGGCATATGCTGCAAACTGGAGTTATAGCTGTTTAAAGCCAGTGGCCTCCTGGTGGCGCTATAATAGGGCGGGGCGGGGCTTCAGCAATCAATGCTCGTCCCTATTGGTGGTCTAAGTCCACATACAAAATTTGGACTTGCTGGCATGCTGCGAACTGGAGTTATAGCTGTGTAAAGCGCTGTTTAAAGCCAGTGGCCTCCTGGTGGCGCTATAATAGGGCGGGGCGGGGCTTCAGCAATCAATGCTCGTCCCAATTGGTGGTGTAAGTCCACATACCAAATGTGGACTTGCTGGCATGCGCACTGCAGTTATAGCTGTGTAAAGTGCTGTTTAAAGCCAGTGGCCTCCTGGTGGCGCTATAATAGGGCGGGGCGGGGCTTCAGCAATCAATGCTCGCCCCAATTGGTGGTGTAAGTACACATACCAAATTTGGACTTGCTGGCATGCTGCGAACTGGAGTTATAGCTGTTTAAAGCCCGTGCTCAAACGGACATCCGGGCTCAAACGGACATAACGGACAAACGGACATACGGAGGGACATAGTCAAGTGTAGTGGCCTCCTGGTGGCGCTATAATAGGGCGGGGCGGGGCTTCAGCAATCAATGCTCGTCCCTATTGGTGGTCTAAGTCCACATACCAAATTTGGACTTGCTGGCATGCGAACTGGAGTTATAGCTGTGTAAAGCGTCCGGGCTCAAACGGACATACGGACGGACATAGTCAGGCTCAAACGGACATACGGACGGACATAGTCAGGTGTAGAGCGGCTGGCACCGCTAAAAAGACATTATGAATCATCCACTTAAGCCCTATCTCAAAAATAGTGAAAATAACCAATTTACAAGCTCACAATATGTTGAGATGTGACATGGGGGGGGGTTGCTATTTTTAAGTTTTGAAAAATGTGTATTTATATATTAATTTCTTTGAACCTTTTTGCGAATGCAGCGGAAGGAGGCGCGCCTCCGCGCAAGTGGAGCTTACTATGAAACCGTGCTCGGGTTGTGTGTCTGTGTCTGTGTGCATGCGCACTGCCTCACCTCAGTGGCTCTATCCATGGTGCTGAAACCTCTCCTCAGCTCAGTGGCTCTATCCATGGTGCTGAAACCTCTCCTCAGCTCAGTGGCTCTATCCATGGTGCTGAAACCTCTCCTCAGCTCAGTGGCTCTATCCATGGTGCTGAAACCTCTCCTCAGCTCAGTGGCTCTATCCATGGTGCTGAAACCTCTCCTCAGCTCAGTGGCTCTATCCATGGTGCTGAAACCTCTCCTCACCTCAGTGGCTCTATCCATGGTGCTGAAACCTCTCCTCAGCTCTCTGCTCACCTCAGTGGCTACGCCAGTCTGAACACAAATTTAATTGTACCACCCACTTCTCTACAATTGCTCATTCCTTTCTATTCTTCTTATTGTTATTTTCAAGGTGCGTTCGCTTCCCGCGTTTGCGCGTCTTACTTGTGATATAACAATTAAAAAGGTTTTGTAGGATATTTAATCACGACCCATAACATTTGGTCGCGACTGCAAAAAAGGGTCCCGACCCATTGTTTGGGAAACGCTGGCTTTATACAGTGGAGTGAAGACTGTTTCATGATGTTGCTCTTTATTATTGATTGTTTCTGTCATGAAGTGATGCAGCAGAATGGCTGATGAGGAGAGACACAGCTGAAGAGGCAGCTATAGAGAGACACAGCCTGAAGAGGCAGTTATAGAGAGACACAGCCTGAAGAGGCAGTTATAGAGAGACACAGCCTGAAGAGGCAGCTATAGAGAGACACAGTCTGAAGAGGCAGCTATAGAGAGACACAGCCTGAAGAGGCAGCTATAGAGAGACACAGCCTGAAGAGGCAGCTATAGAGAGACACAGCCTGAAGAGGCAGCTATAGAGAGACACAGCCTGAAGAGGCAGTTATAGAGAGACACAGCCTGAAGAGGCAGTTATAGAGAGACACAGCCTGAAGAGGCAGCTATAGAGAGACACAGCCTGAAGAGGCAGCTATAGAGAGACACAGCCTGAAGAGGCAGCTATAGAGAGACACAGCCTGAAGAGGCGGCTATAGAGAGACACAGCCTTAAGAGGCGGCTATAGAGAGACACAGCCTGAAGAGGCGGTTATAGAGAGACACAGCCTGAAGAGGCGGTTATAGAGAGACACAGCCTGAAGAGGCAGCTATAGAGAGACACAGCCTGAAGAGGCAGCTATAGAGAGACACAGCCTGAAGAGGCAGCTATAGAGAGACACAGCCTGAAGAGGCAGCTATAGAGAGACACAGCCTGAAGAGGCAGTTATAGAGAGACACAGCCTGAAGAGGCAGTTATAGAGAGACACAGCCTGAAGAGGCAGCTATAGAGAGACACAGCCTGAAGAGGCAGTTATAGAGAGACACAGCCTGAAGAGGCAGTTATAGAGAGACACAGCCTGAAGAGGCAGCTATAGAGAGACACAGCCTGAAGAGGCAGCTATAGAGAGACACAGCCTGAAGAGGCAGCTATAGAGAGACACAGTCTGAAGAGGCAGTTATAGAGAGACACAGCCTGAAGAGGCAGCTATAGAGAGACACAGCCTGAAGAGGCAGCTATAGAGAGACACAGCCTGAAGAGGCAGCTATAGAGAGACACAGCCTGAAGAGGCAGTTATAGAGAGACACAGCCTGAAGAGGCAGCTATAGAGAGACACAGCCTGAAGAGGCAGCTATAGAGAGACACAGTCTGAACAATCATCTCTCTGTTGGGAAGGCCAGAGTTCAGTTTGATTAGAGGATCCTTCCACTTGGCGTCCAACATTTTAAGTTCAGAAGAAATAGCAGATCTACAAGCTCCTAGTTCGGTTGTACATCATACGACAAAGTATGAGATAGGGCTTAAGTGGTTAATGCAGTGTTTTATCAGGCCTGCATATTCATGGTGCCTTCTCTGTTTTGTAGGGTTGCTATGATGGCTTCAGCGTAGGGACTAGGCCCTATGGAATCTTTTTTTTTAAAAAGTAACTGTTTTGGCCTATATATATATATATATATATATATATATATATATATATATATATATATATATATATATATATATATATACTGTATATATATATATATATATATATATATATATATATAAACCATCTACCCTGATGATGCTCATTATGATGTAACACTGCTGCATACATACTTCTTACGGGATATGAAGTTTGGGCGAGGTCATAATAAAATAATGACCAAATGAACGCATTGCCCCCCTGAAGTTTTTTTTGGCACTTCTTGATTGAACTAGGATCTAACCAGTGGAACATCACTGCAGATGACAGCGTATGATGTGATTGGTCAGGAAGTCAAGGAGCTTGTGATGTATTTAGTTTTATTTTGTATAGTTTAGTAGAGCGTTTGGCGGAGGAGGGTAGGAGGTACAAACACCTCTATAATCCCTCTAACAGTCCAACACACCAGATGGCTCTTAATTAATGGAGAGAGATAACACATTACTTTGTCCGCCGGTTTGTCCTTCTCATTTGTCAAAGCGTGTCAGAGGAGGAGGAGGAGGATGTGGTGTCAGTGTCTAAAGCAGTGCTTCTCTTATTTGTGCCAACGACCCCCACATTGATATTAGCCGCAGACCCCCATCTGAAAATGTTTTTTATCCAGAAGAGAAGATTTGTGTAAAAAAAAAAATCAAAATTATTCAAAAATGTCAAACATTTTTTTAATAAAAAATGTCAGATGTGCAAGAAGTCACAAAGTGACGCGCCGTGAGCTTGTAGATCTGCTATTTTTTTAAATATCCAATATACATGGATGTGGTTATAATGATTGTGATGCTGTATTAACACATTTTGACCCTGGGGGTCCCCGGACCACACTTTGAGAACCACTTAAGTACATGTACTTAGTTACTTTACACCACTGGTGTAAGTACATGTACTTAGTTACTTTACACCACTGGTGCAGTTTAAGCCTGATTTATTATTTGCCGTACAATGGTGTCGCTAGCTGGAAATATCCGATCTATACACAGAATCATGACGTTGAGACGTGTTTGGAGCTTGCAGAATTGGTCTGTTTTCCGGCATGTGACTCCCTCAGCTCTAAAAAGGAAAATATTTCACCGGAAGGAGCAATCTGGTCAATAGAAAAATTCCATTGACCAGATATGTAGGGGGCGCTGTGGAGCAACCAGAAACTATTTTTCCTTCCGGTGATTTTTTTTTTTTAATTGATGAAAAGTTTTTTGTTTTTTACACTTTGAAAAAATCTTCATAAATCTTTTTTATTTATTTTTAATGAAGGAAATGAAAAAAAAGATCCATTTAAATGCGAGCCAGTACAAATTGTTCCGTGAACCAAAGATGGGTCCCGAGTGACCCACTGTTTGGGAAACGTTTTCTCCTTGCACCGTGAGGTAACTGATAGTTCTGTTATCAGACTCTCTAGACTGCGTACTGTACTGTACTGTACCGTACCGTACCGTACCGTACCGTACCGTATTGTATTGTATTGTATTGTACCGTACCGTACCGTACCGTACCGTACCGTACCGTACTCTACTGTACCGTACCGTACCGTACCGTACCGTACCGTACTGTACCGTACCGTACCGTACCGTACCGTACCGTACTGTATGTGTCAGACTGGGAGCTGGGCCATGCACCATGAGAGGAGAAGAAGAGGATATGATGACTACTGTAGTCTGTACCCTCACAAACAATGACAACTTATTACAGCAGCTTGCCTGGTGCACAGCAGGGCCTCATTATGGCAGGCTGGCACCGCTTCATAACATGCCAACAGTTTGGAAGCTTTAACCCTCTAAGACCGGGAACAAACCTGTGTGTCATTTTTAGATTTTAGTCATATCTTATACTTTGGCTATTCAAAAATAGCAGATCTACAAGCTCATAGCGCGTGAGCTTGTAGATCTGCTATTTTTGAAAGAAATCGTGAAGATATGTGCAACTCTTTGAATATAGGCTATTGTTTTTTAGCGAACATTTGTAACTCAAATCCTTGCTTCTGGGGGGGTCCCTGGAACAAAATATTTTGGGATGAGGGGGTCCGCGGCCAAATACATATCATTTTCAGCCAAATACATGAAAAGGTTTTGTTCCAGGGACCCCCAGAAGCAAAGATTTTAGTTAAAAATCTTGTTTCAAAGATTTGCAAAAATGTTCACTATAAAAAATAAACAGCCAAAGCATAAAATAATGGCTATAGGCTATAGCTAAACATCTAAAATGAAACAGATGCGTTCCCGGTCTTAATGGGTTAAAACAGAGTTCCCTGCGATGATGAATCCATCAGCCATGCAGACACACCTCGTTAAAGGCGGCTAATTAAAACAGAGTAGAGCCAGACCATTTTTTAAAACTTTTCTATTTGAGAACATTTAACTATGAATGCAAGTCTTAAGACTTATTAACAGATTTTCAAAAATAGCTGATCTGCGAGTTGTGACCTTGTAGATCTGCTATTTTTGGAAAATGTTTCTGAAAACATTTTAAAACTTTCACCAGGAAGAATGATTATGCCCAAATATAGGCATGGAAAGATTTTAACCCATTACATACGGGAAAGCATCTGTTTTGGAGCATGGATCTACGCTAAGCTAATCATTTACTATATGATGATTGACAACCTGGATAGAGAAATGTAGTTACAGTTTTGTGACTGGAGTTATTATTTCTTTGTTCAATGTTATGTCAAACATTTAGATACATACATTTACATGTGATTATGTAATGTTATGTCAAACATGTTGATACATTTACATGTGGTTGTTATGTCAAACATGTTGATACATTTACATGTGGTTGTTATGTCAAACATGTTGATACATTTACATGTGGTTATTATGTCAAACATGTTGATACATTTACATGTGGTTGTTATATCAAACATGTTGATACATTTACATGTGGTTGTAAAACATGTTCATACATTTACATGTGGTTGTCACACTGAGTAATCCTCAAAGTGTAAAGCACATAAAAGAAAAGTACTTTTTCTCATCAGTCTGAATCTGCATCTGAATCAATAATAATGTAAAATGCATTCCATTATCAACTGTATTTAACCCTTTAAGACCTGAGGCCCATTCTACAAATGCCTTCTAAATCAGTAGTTCTTCTAAATCAGTAGTTCTTCTAAATCAGTAGTTCTTCTAAACCAGTAGTTCTTCTAAATCAGTAGTTCTTCTAAACCAGTAGTTCTTCTAAATCAGTAGTTCTTCTAAATCAGTAGTTCTTCTAAACCAGTAGTTCTTCTAAATCAGTAGTTCTTCTAAACCAGTAGTTCTTCTAAATCAGTAGTTCTTCTAAATCAGTAGTTCTTCTAAATCAGTTCTTCTAAACCAGTAGTTCTTCTAAATCAGTAGTTCTTCTAAATCAGTAGTTCTTCTAAATCAGTAGTTCTTCTAAACCAGTAGTTCTTCTAAATCAGTAGTTCTTCTAAATCAGTAGTTCTTCTAAACCAGTAGTTCTTCTAAATCAGTAGTTCTTCTAAACCAGTAGTTCTTATAAATCAGTAGTTCTTCTAAATCAGTAGTTCTTATAAATCAGTAGTTCTTATAAATCAGTAGTTCTTATAAATCAGTAGTTCTTATAAATCAGTAGTTCTTATAAATCAGTACTTCTCAAACTTTGTCTTAGCCATCTGAAAATGTTCTGCCCTCAGGGCTCCACCTCCAAAAGAGAAATTATTCAACATTTTCCAAAAATAGCAGATGTACAAGCTCGCAGTGTGGCACAAAGTGAACTTGTACATCTGCTATTTCTAAACCACTGTTCTTATGTTGCTACACATACACACAGTATATATAGCTAAACATCTAAAATGACACGGACGCATTATGTGTCTAATATGATAATAACGTGGTGATATAAGACTTTCTTTCATTGGTTTGAGGGGGATTGAAGGACTTGATTATTAAATGAGAAGGTTTGATCCTCAGGCTATCGGCATCATGCCACGGTTCTTTGATGATGAGGAAACACACCCTGACGGCTTATCCACAGCAAACATACTCTCTACACGGCAATACATCAATATGAGCTCCAGACTAAAGGCCTGCACGGAATAAGCAATGAAGGCTGTACTGTATAGGTTTATGGTTAAGGTCCGTGACAGAAAACACCACCATGAAATGTCATCTGGTTATTTCCATTTGTGGAAACGGAGCAAAAAGGGTTCAGGAGATTAGTAATGAGCGGTCCGTTCTCTACACTCATCCTCACTGTGGAGAGGTCACGTGACCTTTCATTTCTCACAATCTCTCTCCGTCTGTGTGACCTCAGTTGACTGGGTGACCTTTGGCGTGTGGCCATTAAGCAGAACGGACGAGGTCAACAGCCAATGTCACCTCCTTCCTCCCTCCCCGTGTCTCGGCCCGTCATCAGCCTGCTGCAGCCCGCATGCGGAGCGGAGCGGGGCGGCCGCATGGGGACCAAACGCCTCCGGTGGAGGCAATTTGTCACATTCATAACTAACTGGCTTTAACTCCATCAAGGGTCCATGCATCGCTGACCCGGATAGCAGCATCTGTCTGAGAAGATGTGAGAACTGCCTAGCTGTGTAGCTGCTGTTTGTCAAGGTGAGAGGAGCCGCCACTGTGTCAGACTTCTTACATTTTGGCCGAGCTTGGAAGGCGCTCCGGTAACGATGAGGCGAGGAGGGCCCCTTTAACTCATTCACTGCCAGAGTAAATAAATCAGCCACTGCCAGCGTTTTTGAGCATTTTTACTAACAAGAGACACAGAACATTTCGCTCCAGGACGATCGACACACCAAGTGTCGCTGCTTCCTTCGGGGGAAAAAAACGTGTCACCGGGAAAAAACGAGAAAGCAGAGATTGTTTTTTTCTTTTTCTAAATCCTTTAACATCAGATGGGACGGGCTGGGTTGGTTTGTTGTGTTCAGGACGGGGCTGGGTTGGTTTGTTGTGTTCAGGACGGGCTGGGTTGGTTTGTTGTGTTCAGGACGGGGCTGGGTTGGTTTGTTGTGTTCAGGACGGGGCTGGGTTGGTTTGTTGTGTTCAGGACGGGGCTGGGTTGGTTTGTTGTGTTCAGGACGGGCTGGTTGGTTTGTTGTGTTCAGGACGGGGCTGTGTTGGTTTGTTGTGTTCAGGACGGGGCTGTGTTGGTTTGTTGTGTTCAGGACGGGGCTGTGTTGGTTTGTTGTGTTCAGGACGGGGCTGTGTTGGTTTGTTGTGTTCAGGACGGGGCTGTGTTGGTTTGTTGTGTTCAGGACGGGGCTGTGTTGGTTTGTTGTGTTCAGGACGGGGCTGGGTTGGTTTGTTGTGTTCAGGACGGGGCTGTGTTGGTTTGTTGTGTTCAGGACGGGGCTGGGTTGGTTTGTTGTGTTCAGGACGGGGCTGGGTTGGTTTGTTGTGTTCAGGACGGGGCTGGGTTGGTTTGTTGTGTTCAGGACGGGCTGGTTGGTTTGTTGTGTTCAGGACGGGGCTGGGTTGGTTTGTTGTAATCACATTACTTCCGTGTCTACTCTTCTCCTGAAGTCATAGGATCAATCATATGGTTGGCGATGAGCGCCATCCAACACAAACACGTCAAACACGTCAAACATGTCATTGGCGGTGTGAGCGTTGGAAAAAACACGTCAAACACGTCACAAATTATAATAATAATTACAAAAAAGCGGAAATCTGATCTACAAGCTTACATTGTAAGCGTGTAGATCTGCTATTTCAGCTTTCTTTTAATATTTGAAAATGTATTTTGGATCATGGAAACAATTTATGACGATTATGTAAAAATAATTGTGATTTATCTCAAATAATTGCGATTAGACAATGATGTAATAATTGTGAACTATTGTCAGAGTGTAATAAAGCTTCACTGGTTTAGTTTCCCATTGTTTCCTCCTAATGAATTCCTCATGTAATATAATAATAATGTGTGCTTTGAGCTAACGGAGCGTTCCCATGCTTATTGAACGCTTTGAGCCTCTTTTTCTTTTTTCCTTTTTCTCTACGTGTACGCCTGGATAATAATCTTATCCATTGCACCACCTCAAATTCATCATTTGCATTTGGTAATTGGTTTGCAACTGCGAATAAGTAATTACACAATGACCAACTGTACCAACACTACGGCTACAGATGAATAAATGAATCATTAAGTCGTCTGACGTGACTCAAGGTGTTTGCCTTCCACTTTGCAGTTTGAGCTCATGGATATCTCATCTCTGTATGAGCATGGATATCTCATCTCTGTTTGAACATGGATATCTCATCTCTGTTTGAACATGGATATCTCATCTCTGTATGAACATGGATATCTCATCTCTGTATGAACATGGATATCTCATCTCTGTATGAGCATGGATATCTCATCTCTGTATGAGCATGGATATATCATCTCTGTATGAACATGGATATCTCATCTCTGTATGAGCATGGATATCTCATCTCTGTATGAACATGGATATCTCATCTCTGTATGAACATGGATATCTCATCTCTGTATGAACATGGATATCTCATCTCTGTTTGAGCATGGATATCTCATCTCTGTTTGAGCATGGATATCTCATCTCTGTTTGAGCATGGATATCTCATCTCTGTTTGAACATGGATATCTCATCTCTGTTTGAGCATGGATATCTCATCTCTGTATGAACATGGATATCTCATCTCTGTATGAACATGGATGTCTCATCTCTGTCGGGTGGAAATCCTGTTACTTTTTAGGATTTAAATAAAAAAAGTTTTTTTTGTCATATTTTAGTCATATGCAATGTTTTTTTGTGATTTTGTCTAGTTTTAGTCGACTAAATATAACATTTTAGTCGACTAAATCTAAAGTTGATTTAGTGGACTAAAATGTATTTTTGGTGGTGCCTTGATGGTGTCGTAATGGCTGATTTTACACTTGGTTGCATGCTGAAAATAACAGATCTACAAGCTCACAGCGCGTCGCAGCGCGGCACGTGAGCTTGTAGATCTGCTATTTTCAGAGCGCAACACCCGAGCACAACCAAACATAAAATGTTTAACATTTTAGTCTAGTTTTTATTTGTTGAAACTGTCAATATATTTAGTCTTAGTGTTAGTCATCGTAGCTTAGTTTTTATTGTCTCCGCCAGGCCGAAGGCATGGTGCAGAGTATGTTTTCGTTCCCGTCCCGCTGTGCCCCCCCCCCCCCTAGCCAAGCTAACATTGGTCAAGCATCACGTGATACGTGACAATATGTTGAAAGGGTGTGCTTTGATTGGCTAGCGAGACGCATGATGAAATAGAGCCCTATAAAGAGGTGAGTCACTTTGAAACATTGTTTACATGTTTCAAAGTGACATCAGTGCCATCAGCCAAGCTAACATTGGACATGTTTGTGAGCTAACATTGGACATGTTAGCTTGGCTGATTGAACACGTTTGTCACTTCGAAAAACCATTTATGTTTTTCGAAGTGAGGTAATCAATAGCTTAGACAGGATCAATCAGGAACAGTACTTTCCAGTACAAACAGAGATCACAGCTGTGATCACACAATGCAACTAACTCTCATTACGCAAACTGAAGAAGCAGGAAAACATCGTCTGAAACCTCATGAAGAAGCAAAGGCGCAATGCCGACAGCAGAAGGCCAAAGCTAAGAAACAGAGACAAAGAGCACTTGAATCCCTAAATGACAAAAAACGAAGATGAGCCACAAATGCTGACAACATGACACAGCAAAGATTGCTACATTCTGGAAGAAAAAGTACAAGAGTCTGTAAAGAACCTCGAAAGGAAAAGAAGGCACTGGTCACAGTATTCAATAGATGAAAGACAACATCAACGAGCACATTACACCAGTAAGAGGAGACGCTACAGATCACTTAAAGAACTAGAAGACGTTCAAGTTGATGAAGCTGGTGCCGCATTATTAAAGAAGATGTGAGAAAGTGGACCTAATTATGTCTGTTTCTCCTGTGAACGAATGCTCCACAGAGAAACAGTGGTAAAGTTAAAACCTGCAAAGTACACAGCAACAATAGATACTGTAAGTCTCCTGGACAAAGACCCAACTGCAATCAAGCAAAACAACACTTGGATCTGCCACACATGTCATCGCTCCATTAAAATGGGGAAACTCCCTACACAGGCTTGGCCTAACAACTTATTACTGGATGCCATACCCCGAGAACTGCAAGATTTGCACCCGTTAGAGGAAAGGTTGGTAAGTCAACGTATTGCCTTCATGAAACTTGTTGGCTTGCCAAGAGGCAGACAAAAGGCAATCCACGGTAATGCATATTAAAATAGCACAGGTCTGCTGGCGGAGACTTGTGCTCCGAGGAGCACATTTTCTAGTTTAGTTTTTATTTAGTATTCGTCAGTGATAAAAGGTAGTCGACTAACCTTTTTTCGTCATAGTTTTACGATCCACAAGCTGGAAACGCGTCGCTGGTGTCGGTGCTTTTGTGTGACGCTGTAGCGTGATGGAGTAGGGCGTTAATTTAGGAAAAAAAACAAAAGTTAGAATCCGGAGATAAGAGGTTTCTAACCCTGACAGCGATGCGTAGCCAGAGTCCTATCTGTGTGAGTCAGACGCAGAATCCCCGTCGAGGTCTTAACCCTCTAAGACCGGGAACTGTGTCATTTTAAGATTTCTTTGGGCTATTCAAAAATAGCAGATATGCAAGCTCATAGTTTGTAGAGTTTGTAGATGTGATATTTTTTTTTAATCTTGAAAATTTGTGCAAATCCTTGAATATAATATATTTTTTAAAGCCACCGTTTTTAACTCAATTCTTTGCTTCTGGGGGGGTCCCTGAAACAAACTATTTTGATATGGGGGTCTGCAGCCAAATAGGTGTAATTTTGGGGGTCCTTGACATGAAAAGGTTTGAGAATGTCTGATTATAGCATTTAGAAGACATTTGTAGAATCCCCTCAGAAGCAAAGATTTGTGTGAAAAATGTTCACTTAAAAAAAAAACATATTCAAAGATTTGCACAAAAGATTTTTCAAAAATAGCCCAAAGAAATCTTAAAAATTACACACAGATGACGCTTTCCCGGTCTTAAAGGGTTAATTGCATTTCTCTGTAATCCCGTCACTTGTCAGGGACGCAGCCTGCCAACGGCCCTCTCTCTCTCTCTCTCTCTCTCTCTCTCTCTCTCTCTCTCTCTCTCTCTCTCTCACACAAAGATAATCGTCAGTCTGATTGGGGGGAAGTAAAAAAACGGTCACCTGTCTGCCTTCCACTGAGACAACGCTCTTCCAGAACAACAAGGACTTTGATGTCACTTTGAATTCATTTTGTCCACATCACCACCGGGCGACCGGGCGAAGGAGGCCAAAGCGATGGAAGATGATTAGTTTTGGTTTAATACTTGTGGTAAAGTTTCCACTGCTGGGCACCGCAGGCTCTGTGGCTCATCACCTTAAAACAACTGTGGGATCTCTGCAGGAAAGTGTGACAAACAGCGGGACGATTGTAGCTCATCTATTGACTGTGGATTGTTGCTACATGGCTAATCCACTTGGTGCGGTAAATAACCTTCTTGGTTGTTGTATTGTATCCCCCCACACCCGGGCAAACATTATGAAAGAACATTCCCTAATGACTGTTTGCCTCTGGCTAACACAGAGCCAGTGTCAGTCTCACTGAGTTGTTTTAACATGGACTCTAATTCTGCTGTCTTTTGATGTCAGGAAACAACATATCACACAATCTGCATGATGATGATGATGGCATTCTAATACATTTTCCAGTCAGAATCGGCTGCAATCAAAAGCACTTTGAGGCTGATGGAAATGTTTGTCCATTCAAACTGTGTCCCAGCCAGGCTGCATTCTGAACGCCTGTTTACACACACACATACACACACACACACACACACACACACACACACACACACACACACACACACACACACACACACACACACACACACACACACACACACACACACACACACACACACACACACACACACACACACACACACACAGACACCCACTGTGACTGAACGCCTGTTTACACACACACCCACTGTGACTGAATGCCTGTTTACACACACACACACACACACACACACACACACACACACACACACACACACACACACACACACACACACACACACACACACACACACACACACACACACACACACACAGACACCCACTGTGACTGAATGCCTGTTTACACCCACACCCACTGTGACTGAGTTGTTATTGGAAATAGTTTTGAAAAGGTTTGTTTATTTGTGGTTGTTCTTGTTCCTATGTGTGTGCATTGTTTTTCAATGATGCATCTTCCTACAGTATGTCCTAGTATACCTTTATGTGAATGGTTCTTTACTGTAGTCTGGTTTTCAAGACACTCAAGGGACCAGTGCCCATGTACTGTAGCTGTGTGACTATAGTTCAAAAGAGTGCAACTCTCTACCCTCCTTCAGAACCGCCATAAAAGAAGCACTTGAACTATTCTAGTCAATTATTTAATCCATTCAGGATTTAGCAAGGATTGACTTGTGAGGATTCCTCGTTTTTTTGCCACTTAAATATGAAATATATCAATAGGTTCAGGTAACAGATATCCTGTTAATATTTAGTTCTAATGTTTGCTCTTTGTTGTACATATTTGTGGTTTGTACCTGGTGTTTTATGGCATATTCCCCTAGCTTGTTTTGTTCTCATATCATTGTTTTCTGGTACTTTGCGTTTGGTGATTGCATTCGCTTGTGGCTCTTTTGTGGCACATTAGAGTACTTGGCAGGTAGTGACGGCGTACTTGTATCACTGAGGACCAAAGCTATTCAGTGAAATTAGAGTTTTCCCTTGGCGCTCCTCCTTTGAACGTGATGCACCCGTACACTTCTGTCTTTGTCAGGGTTTTTTGGCAAGCTCTCCCCTCGTAACAGGCAATAGTGACATCTTCTATCTTTGGGAAAGCAACCATAAAAGATGCAAGCAAGACACATTGGGTGTAGGTCCACTAATCTCCTCGCCACTGAAGGGCTGCCAACACGCTGAGGCTGCAGAGTGGAGAGTGTGAGCTGGCACCGGCTACAGCTTGAAAATATGGGCCCCGTTTATTTTATTTTGATTAAAACTGGACTTAACAGCCAAAGGAACTCTTGTTTTTCCTGAGTGACTTTGATACCACGAGGTTCGGCAGCGATGAAAAGAGGGTCATCTTCGCCTTCGTCATTACCGGAGCCGCTTGCAAGCGCGGCGAAATGTAGAAGTCCGACCTCTCCATGTTTCACCGTGGCGGCCCCTCCCCCTCTCCATGTTTCACCGTGGCGGCCCCTCCCCCTCTCCATGTTTCACCGTGGCGGCCCCTCCCCCTCTCCATGTTTCACCGTGGCAGCCCCTCCCCCTCTCCATGTTTCACCGTGGCGGCCCCTCCCCCTCGACCTCTCCATGTTTCACCGTGGCGGCCCCTCCCCCTCTCCATGTTTCACCGTGGCGGCCCCTCCCCCTCTCCATGTTTCACCGTGGCGGCCCCTCCCCCTCTCCATGTTTCACCGTGGCGGCCCCTCCCCCTCCCCCTCCCCCTCCCCCTCCCCCTCCCCCTCTCACCTTGACAAGCAGCAGCTACAGCTTAGGCTGTTCTCACATCTCTGTATGGAGGCCTGTCACAGTTAGTACATATTTGCCAAATCGCAACTATCTGAACTAATCGCAATTATTTTGCATAATGGTCATAATCGTTTCCATGTTGAACATGTTCATACATTTTCCAGAAATAGCAGTGACGTGACGTGTGTTAACCTGGTAGATCAGCTATTTCCGCTGTGTAAAAGTGTACAATTATGTCTAAGTCTTAAGAACACAATGAAATCGTTATTAATCACAATTATTTGTGTGACAATTCATCGTCAACTTAAATGTGTAATTGTGACAGCCTTAACAATCAATCCCTATTTTGGTATATTTTTTATCCCACAATGTTTGTAACCCATTTTTTCACTCAGTGCCAATGCCTAAGCTTGTAATCCTGGCCGCTACTCTCCCTCAGCCAGCCTGGGGAGAGCCCAGAACTGAGCTCATGTTTCGTTCAATGCATGAGGAGCTAGCAGGCCGCTTCTTATCACCTGACGGGGGGGGGGGGGGGGGGGGTTCCCCGGTAGGATGTAGCTTCTTATCACCTGACAGGGAGGAGTTTCCCCGGTAGGACGTAGCTTCTTGTCACCTGACAGGGAGGAGTTTCCCCGGTAGGACGTAGCTTCTTGTCACCTGACAGGGAGGAGTTTCCCCGGTAGGACATAGCTTCTTATCACCTGACAGGGAGGAGTTTCCCCGGTAGGACGTAGCTTCTTATCACCTGACAGGGAGGAGTTTCCCCGGTAGGACGTAGCTTCTTGTCACCTGACAGGGAGGAGTTTCCCCGGTAGGACATAGCTTCTTATCACCTGACAGGGGGAAGTTTCCCCGGTAGGACGTAGCTTCTTATCACCTGACAGGGAGGAGTTTCCCCGGTAGGACATAGCTTCTTATCACCTGACAGGGAGGAGTTTCCCCGGTAGGACGTAGCTTCTTATCACCTGACAGGGAGGAGTTTCCCCGGTAGGACGTAGCTTCTTATCACCTGACGGGGAGGAGTTTCCCCGTCAACGCTCTGATTGGTCAGACCCGTCAACGCTCTGATTGGTCAGACCCGTCAACGCTCTGATTGGTCAGACCCGTCAACGGTCTGATTGGTCAGACCCGTCAACGGTCTGATTGGTCAGACCCGTCAACGTTCTGATTGGTCAGACCCGTCAACGTTCTGATTGGTCAGACCCGTCAACAAAGTGATTGGTCAAGCTTCACGTGACACATGGCTATAAACACATTATAAACACATATTGATGACAAAATGTATCAAAGGCGCCGCTACCTTCACACAGGGTGTGATTTTTACTTTACTGTAGTATTTCCAATTTCCAGTACTTTTATATCTACTCCACTACATCTCAGAGGCAATTATTGTACTTTTTACTCCACTACAATTATTTGAAAACTTTAGCTACTAGTTACTTTGTAGATTTTGGTTATTATTACAAAACATACAGTAACCACTTCAGCCCTATATACATTTTGGCGATTCGAAAATAGCCGATCTACAAGCTCACAATTTACTCAAGTACGTTTTTAATTCCGGACTTTAACTTGTAATGGAGTATTTCTACCGGAGCAGCTTGGTCCGGTATATATATATATATTAGTGGGGAACCCAATGTCCTCATGATAACACTTCAACAGGCAGATGAGTGCTTCATCGCCTTTTCTCACTAAATAGATCTGATTGCATCATTCAGTGTTCTTTTTTTTGTCTTTTCATGCCAGCACTTTCTAGTTATATCTCTCCAGCTATAAGCCTCTCTCTTTGTCGCTCTCTCTATATCTCTCTCTCTCTTCCTTGCCCTCTCTTCTCTCCCTTTCCCTCTCCCTCTCTCTCTCCCTCTCTCTCTCCCTCTCTCTCTCCTCCTGATTGATACACAGCAGACATCCTCTCCTCTTCTCTCCTGTGCTCAGCTCCTCTGCCAATAGATGTTCCTACGTTAGGAGAAGTGGTTCATCCCTGTCGTAATGACCTCCTCAGGGAGGGGGGGAGAGGAGGGAGGAGGGGGGGAGTCTGGCTGCTCGCCGGAAGGCTTCACCACTTCAAATAAAGAAGTGTGACAAAGTGCAGTACTGCGCGGACCACCCCCTTGTTAAGAGTTCACAACTAGCACAATGGCAAAGAAAGACCCCCGGAGATCCAGACCAGAGAGGTCATCAACACATGATGCTCTGAAGTGCTGCTGGGTCCCAAAGCCCCCCCCCAACCCCGCACAGACCTGGACCTGATCCATATAAAGCCTCGATTTATACCTGGTTGTCAGCAGTGGTGTAAAGTAACTAAGTACATTTACTTACAAGTACACTTTTGAGGATTTTTTTTTTACTTTACTGGAGTATTTCCCATTTTCAGTACTTTTACTTCTACTCCACTACATCTCAGGCAAATATTGTACTTTTACTCCACTACAATTATTTGACAGCTTTAGTCACAATGTGACGCATTGGGAGGATGGGCTGGTCAACATGTATTTAGTCACAATGTGACGCATTGGGAGGATGGGCTGGTCAACATGTGTTTGAGCAGCCATCTTTAGACAGATGTCAGCTTCACGTGTAGACCTACAGTACATCTTATAGTGTGTATAGTTTCAATGTACAGAATATTTTTGGATATAATACTGTTTAGACTGATGCTAGGTTCTTGGTTTACCAATGATCCTAGAATACTATCTCTATACATTTGATGTATTACCTCATGTTTTCATTCTTAATGTAAGTCGCTCTGGATTAAGAGCATCTGCTTAATGCCTACATTGTAAGTGAGTTACTTTTTGAGATCTGTAACTAGTAACTAAAAGGAGTTGCTAATCTAAAGCAACGTGTCCAACACTGGCACCAAGACAGACAGACAGACAGAGAGACAGACAGACAGACAGAGAGACAGAGAGACAGACAGACAGACAGACAGACAGACAGACAGACAGACAGACAGAGAGGAGTGGTTCTAATGACACGTAGTGGGTGATGAATGTCAGCTGTCCAGATGCCTGCGCTGCAGCCCAGAGTCTCCTACTAGCAGCGTTCACACTGCCAGTCCCCTGGATTCTGCCTCCATTCAAACCTTTCACATGCACACATTATTAACAACACATTCATAATGTACTCACCCACTGCCAGACATTTGAGTTTTATAACCTTTTGAACCGGTCACAAAAACTGTATATCCATTAAAATCCACCATCCGATGGTGCTTATAAACAAAGAGGACGGACGTACGAACCTAATAGTGTTTAGGTTTTTCTTTCTTCTTCGTCTTCTTCTGTGATTTCAGCGGCTCAAACAGGAGCTTACCATTCCTTTTTTAAACCGTGTGAAAACCATGATGTTCATGCAGCCAAAACCAGGAAAAAACAGTTTTTTCAAGATAAAAACCGAACTGGAAACGGCTGTCGGACATTTTCTCATAGGATGGGTTGAAAGCGTCATGGGAAGAGAAAAAATTGTATCGAAATTTACCGCGATCGTTATTAAACCACATAAAAAGCCGATCCCGAGATATCTCAGGATAGGCTATAATTGTGTTAAACAGTGACGAGTCTATGGAAGAAAAAGCACCCTGTGTTGTACTTTGCTGTTGATTAGAAACAAAGTCACTGGAATCCGTCAGGATCATGTGATGCCTAGTTGTGTATGAGTGTCATGATGTACGTGCAGTGGTGTAAAGTAAAGTACATTTACTGTACTGTACTTAAGTACAATTTTGAGGTATACTTTTACTCCAATTGTCTATACTTTTACTTCTACTCCACTACATCTCAGAGGCAAATATTGTACTTTTGCTCCACTACAATTATTTGAAAACTGTAGTTACTAGTTACTTTGCAGATATAAATTATTACATTATAAAACATACATTAACCACTTTAGCCCTATTTTATACCTAGGCTATTTGAAAATAGCCGATCTACAAGCTCACAACGCATCGCACATACATATATATATATAGGGCTGACGTGGTTAATGTATTTGTTTTGTAATAATCATCCAAAAAGTTTTTTAAAGTTTTCAAATAATTGTAGAGGAGTAAAAAAAGAACAATGTTTGCCTCTGAGATGTAGTGGAGTAGTACTGATAAATATACTTCAGTAAAGCCAAAAATACCTCAACATTTTACTTAAGCACAGTACTTGAGTAAATGTACTCAGATAATTTCCAGCACTGGTGAATATGAAGCTGCTAGTACTGTAGGTGCTGAAGGACATTAGAGATGACAGCGGCTAAATGACTTTCCAACACCTAACCTTTGCCTGAGAAATAAAAGAATGTGACAAGAGTGTAAGAAAGCCCTTGAGAGGAGTATCTATATGAGCCAGTTATGAAACTTCTTTGATGAGGCTACATTATTAAACAGGGTGTTATGTTTCATCAAACCCACTGATAATCAATCTGAATAATGCAGCAGAGAGGTGTTGACCCAGGCTAAGCAATCACTACGGCAACCTGAGAGTGTGTGGAGAAAAGTGTATCTGCAGAGCTTCTAATTAGGACAGAGAGGCTGTTCTAATAGAGGCTGTTCTAATAGGACAGAGAGGCTGTTCTAATAGAGACTGTTCTAATAGAGGCTGTTCTAATAGAGACTGTTCTAATAGAGGCTGTTCTAATAGAGACTGTTCTAATAGAGGCTGTTCTAATAGAGGCTGTTCTAATAGAGACTGTTCTAATAGGACAGAGAGGCTGTTCTAATAGAGGCTGTTCTAATAGAGGCTGTTCTAATAGAGGCTGTTCTAATAGGACAGAGAGGCTGTTCTAATAGAGACTGTTCTAATAGGACAGAGAGGCTGTTCTAATAGAGGCTGTTCTAATAGAGGCTGTTCTAATAGAGACTGTTCTAATAGGACAGAGAGGCTGTTCTAATAGAGGCTGTTCTAATAGAGACTGTTCTAATAGAGACTGTTCTAATAGAGGCTGTTCTAATAGAGGCTGTTCTAATAAGACAGAGAGGCTGTTCTAACAGAGGCTGTTCTAATAGAGGCTGTTCTAATAGAGACTGTTCTAATAGAGACTGTTCTAATAGGACAGAGAGGCTGTTCTAACAGAGGCTGTTCTAACAGAGGCTGTTCTAATAGAGGCTGTTCTAACAGAGGCTGTTCTAACAGAGGCTGTTCTAATAGAGGCTGTTCTAATAGAGACTGTTCTAATAGAGGCTGTTCTAATAGAGGCTGTTCTAATAGGACAGAGAGGCTGTTCTAACAGAGGCTGTTCTAATAGGGGCTGTTCTAATAGAGACTGTTCTAACAGAGGCTGTTCTAATAG
>NC_139954.1:49744906-49764906 GCF_963454915.1 Gymnoscopelus microlampas | reverse complement strand
GCATGGTGGAGAGAGAGAGATGAGGGCTGGGAGAAAAACTATGTTCACTCTAAGTTAACTTATCTAGTACAGGGATCTGCAATAGGGGGTCCTGGACCCCTAGGGGACTTTAGCCACAAATAGCAGATCTACAAGCACTAGAGGTGTGGTGTAGAGGGAACGGCAGACCAAGTACAGAGTGGAAGGTCAGGTCCTAGTAGTTTTCAACCATGTGGGCCGTGTGGATATTGCAAGTGGGCCCCAAATGATTGGCAAAAACATATTTTGAGACTTTTCTGCCATTAGTCTGAAACACATATTACATTTAGTCTGCCATAAACACATATTACATTTAGTCTGACATAAACACATATTACATTTAGTCTGCCATAATCACATATTACATTTAGTCTGCCATAAACACATATTACATTTAGTCTGCCATAAACACATATTACATTTAGTCTGCCATAAACACATATTACATTTAGTCTGCCATAAACACATATTACATTTAGTCTGCCATAAACACATATTACATTTAGTCTGCCATAAACACATATTACATTTAGTCTGCCATAAACACATATTACATTTAGTCTGCCATAAACACATATTACATTTAGTCTGCCATAAACACATATTACATTTAGTCTGCCATAAACACATATTACATTTAGTCTGCCATAAACACATATTACATTTAGTCTGCCATAAACACATATTACATTTAGTCTGCCATAAACACATATTACATTTAGTCTGCCATAAACACATATTACATTTAGTCTGCCATAAACACATATTACATTTAGTCTGCCATAAACACATATTACATTTAGTCTGCCATAAACACATATTACATTTAGTCTGCCATAAACACATATTACATTTAGTCTGCCATAATCACATATTACATTTAGTCTGCCATAAACACATATTACATTTAGTCTGCCATAAACACATATTACATTTAGTCTGCCATAAACACATATTACATTTAGTCTGCCATAAACACATATTACATTTAGTCTGCCATAAACACATATTACATTTAGTCTGCCATAATCACATATTACATTTAGTCTGCCATAAACACATATTACATTTAGTCTGCCATAATCACATATTACATTTAGTCTGCCATAAACACATATTACATTTAGTCTGCCATAAACACATATTACATTTAGTCTGCCATAAACACATATTACATTTAGTCTGCCATAATCACATATTACATTTAGTCTGCCATAAACACATATTACATTTAGTCTGCCATAAACACATATTACATTTAGTCTGCCATAATCACATATTACATTTAGTCTGCCATAAACACATATTACATTTAGTCTGCCATAAACACATATTACATTTAGTCTGCCATAAACACATATTACATTTAGTCTGCCATAAACACATATTACATTTAGTCTGCCATAAACACATATTACATTTAGTCTGCCATAAACACATATTACATTTAGTCTGCCATAAACACATATTACATTTAGTCTGCCATAAACACATATTACATTTAGTCTGCCATAAACACATATTACATTTAGTCTGCCATAAACACATATTACATTTAGTCTGCCATAAACACATATTACATTTAGTCTGCCATAAACACATATTACATTTAGTCTGCCATAAACACATATTACATTTAGTCTGCCATAAACACATATTACATTTAGTCTGCCATAATCACATATTACATTTAGTCTGCCATAAACACATATTACATTTAGTCTGCCATAAACACATATTACATTTAGTCTGCCATAATCACATATTACATTTAGTCTGCCATATTACACATATTATTAAATATTTAGTTAGCCATAAACACATATTACATTTAGTCTGCCATATTACACATATTATTAAATATTTAGTTAGCCATAATCACATATTACATTTCGTACAATACAAACAAAACAAAAACTAGAAAAAGTGCTCCTCGGAGCACAAGTCTCCGCCAGGTCAGCTAGGTTATTATGGCCTCCTGGTGGCGCTATAATAGGCCAATGTGAAAAGGGCATTTCTTCTTAGGCCTTGCACGGCAATCGGACACTGCATTCATGAGTTGAGGCATTTTGTTCCAAAAATGTGGTTTGCTAAATTAGACCAGCTGGTGGCGCTATAACAGGCCAATGTGAAAAGGGTGGCATTTCTTCCTCGGCCTAGTGGGAATGTGCGTGAAAAAATTCACAGAAATCGCACACTGCGTTCATGATTTGAGGAATTTTGTTAAAAACGGACCAATCCTGCAAACTTTAGAAGCCAATGTTAGCCAAGTAGGATAGAATATGAAGTATCGGACACATCCATCTTGATCACATGACTATAGAGAGACTGTGTACCGATTTGCGTGATTTTTGAACAGAATCTGAAGGAGTAAGAGCAAAAAATGTGTTTTTCAAATCTCAGCCTCCTGGTGGCGCTCTAAAAGGCATATGTGAAAAATGCACGGCAAAGGCTTTTCCTTGGCCTCTAATATAAGGAGTGTGCATGCAAAGTTGCACGCAGATCGGTGCAGTTATAGCTAAAAACGTGAATCGGCCTGTTATAGCGCCACCATGAGGCTGATTTGAAAGTTTTCAAGTGACAATTCTTCCTGGGCCAAGTGGGAATGTACGTGGAAAATTGCACGGAAAGTGCATGTTGCGTTCATGATTTGAGGCATTTTGTTCAAAATAAACCAATCCTACTAACTTTGGAAGCCAATCTTAGCCAATCAGGATGGAATATGGAAAATCGGACAGATCCATGTTGATCACATGGCTATAGAGATACTGTGTACCGATTTGTGTGTTATTTGGAGAAAATCTGTAGGAGTAACATTAAAAAATGTGTTTTGCAAAAGTCGGCCTCATGGTGGCGCTATGACTGGCTGATCTGAAAAATTTGGGGCAGAGGTTCTGCTGTGGCATCCAGGGAGTGTGTGTGTGCAGTTTCACAGCGATCGGGCCGACGGTGGCGGAGATTAGCTGGTCACAGACAGAAGGACGGACGGACGGACACACGGACGGACGGACGGACGGAGGGTAAAACATACTCTCTCGCCATGCCTATCGGCCTGGCGGAGACAACAAAGCAGCAAAAGGCTGCTAGAAGGTGTAGACTGAAGCTTTTAGCTCATACAGTAGTGCCTACCCTTCTTACTCTAAATAAGCTACTGTATTTAAAACTGAAACATAATTGCAAAATAATCAATCATTGAAACAAAGACAATATTTCTACACTTTAAATAACTACATAATTAATAATTACACATCACTGTATTTGCTATAGCAACGTACCTAATTATCATATATTATATTAATATATTTCATGATTTATTGATAGTACAACAGAGTATTGACTGTACTGTCAGGCTGCATCGGAGCGTATATATATATATGGTACGATTTTAATGATAAAATAACATTAATATTACATTAGAGGCAAATATTGTACTTTTGCTCCACACCAATTATTTGGTAACACTTTAGTTACAAGTTACTTTGTAGATTGTGATTATTATTACAAAACACACATTAACCACTTCAGCCCTATATACATTTCGGCCATTTGAAAATAGCCAATCTACAAGCTCACAATGTGTCGCGATGCGACCCATTGTGAGCTTGTAGATCTGCTATTTTTTTTGATTTTTTTTTTGTTTTTATCCCGCGATTTTTGTAACCCTTTTTTTTCACCCGGTGCCAATTTCCTAAGTGATCCTGGGCACTACACCAGCCCTACACCAGCGTTAGACCAGTCCCCCACAGCTAGATCTGCTATTTTCAAATGATTTTTATACATTTGAAAACTTGGAATTGGACATTCTGCATAATGAGTACTTTTACTTTTGGTACTTAAGTATATTTTGTAACCAATACTTTTGTACTTTTACTCAAGTAAATTCTGAATTTCCGGACTTTTACTTAACAGAGACATTGTCACCACCAATGACAATATCTATACACTGTAACTGTACATAATACACACATTATATCTATGATGTGTAAAAAACAGTCACTGGATACTATTAGAAGATTGAGTGATGATATCTGTGAGGCTAAATATCTCCCATATACAGACACAAAGCTTTAATGTTGACTACAAACGTTAAACGTTCACGTCAATAATTCTACCAAATGAAGCGGAAAGCAGAAATCCTCAAAGTGGCCTTTATGACAGTTTGCTGCAGAGCAATCATCATTCTCTTTTTAAAATCCATATAAAAAAACGATGAAATGCATCTTACCAGGCTTCAGTGCACATCCATGCATGGGGAAAGGTTTTGTAGACTTTTGTGGTTCTCAAAGTGGGCGAAATAAGTTAATATACTGTAGCATAAAAAACTGAGTTTAACCTGTTTTATACATATATTGGCTATTTGAAAATAGCCGATCTACAAGCTCACAATACGTCATTGTGACAATGAAAACATCATTTTCAGATGGGGGTTTGTGGCCAAAATGTTTGAGAACCACTAATCTGAGTTCCCAGAAGTTTTCGCCAGCTCTCGCATAGAAACAGGAGAGGCGAGGAAACGTCTGGGCCAGAGCCCTGGTATTTGTGGGCGGGATGTAATTTACGCTCTGAATCTGAGCGAACACGCCTCTTACCGGTCTGAGAGCTGTGCAACTCGTCTAAACAGTCAGACGAGAGGCAAACAGCAGTACACAACAATGAGACGAGAGGCAAACCGCAGTACACAACAATGAGACGAGAGGCAAACAGCAGTACACAACAATGAGACGAGAGGCAAACAGCAGTACACAACAATGAGACGAGAGACAAACAGCAGTACACAACAATGAGACGAGAGGCAAACAGCAGTACACAACAATGAGACGAGAGACAAACAGCAGTACACAACAATGAGACGAGAGGCAAACAGCAGTACACAACAATGAGACGAGAGGCAAACAGCAGTACACAACAATGAGACGAGAGGCAAACAGCAGTACACAACAATGAGACGAGAGGCAAACAGCAGTACACAACAATGAGACGAGAGGCAAACAGCAGTACACAACAATGAGACGAGAGGCAAACAGCAGTACACAACAATGGCGGCCTCAATTTCTCAAGGAGAAATTGCTTCTCGTCGCTCCTATTTACATGCAACACCCACTGCATGTGGATCCCGCCCCCTTTTCTTCATTGGCTGTTGATTTGAATCAGAACGCAGTGGCCGCGCCCCTGCTGTCCAGGCGCTGAGGCGAAGTCTCCCAGACTAGAGAACCACTGTTGTAGAACATGGCCATGGGGGGAGGGGTGTCATCTTAGAATTCCCACAACTTGAGACAGGTCTGTCTTAAAACATCTACGGCACAATGATCCGTGTTTTGGGAGGGGAAAGGGAAAGTATGCAAGTCAAACTTTGTCCAGCACTTTTTATAATGTGATGTGCTTCAGATGTCAGAAACACAGTCAGTAACACACATATAATGTTACTGTGTTAACACAGAGGCTAACACGTTGTTAACACGGAGGCTAACACGTTGTTAACACGGAGGCTTCCGTCCTTCAGACAGATTACAACCTAGCGTCTCCTGTCTATATATACTCCCTGTACAAACAGGACACGTCTTCAGCTAACAGGTAACTCATTCCTGAGGCCTGTAACACTGACACAGAAAACATGTATTAAAAAGACTAACCCTGGTCCAGGCGATCCCTGACGGTGCGTTTTAAAGGAGACATCCGGTCATTTTAAGTGTTATGTTTGATGTGCGTCAAATCACTTACCGACGTAGAAATGAAAATCGCGTGACTCCACAAATCCCCCTATCGACCCCCACCGTTGGCATGATAGTAGGATGCTGGATAGCCCAAATTCGCCTATTTTAACAAATGCAAAGTTTTTTTGCTTCTAGTACTCATTGTTGAGTCCCATGATAATGTAACAGGCGCTAAAACTCCGAGAAGCTAACGGCTAATAACAGAACGAGCTAATGCTGGGGCTGCTTATCTCTCTGCATGGCAGCCCCAGGTTGCCAGGTCGGGAGAGAAACAGGCAACCAAAAAAAACAGACTTTGCATTTGTTAAAATAGGCGAATTTGGGCTATCCAGCATCCTACTATCATGCCAACGGTGGGGGTCGATAGGGGGATTTGTGGAGTCACGCGATTTTCATTTCTACGTCGGTAAGTGATTTGACGCACATCAAACATAACACTTAAAATGACCGGATGTCTCCTTTAACAGCGGGCGATTCAGGATAGTATTCTCCGGAAGTGCATTATATGTCTATGTGAGCCGGCAACTACTGGCGATAGCTGGGCGATGAGGCGAAGTGGGCGGGGGGACGATGATTATCTGAAAAGATGGATTTTATTTATCTTTTGGACGATGTTGTCCGGAGATCGTCCGGAGAGTCGCCCGCAGTTAAAACGTACCGTCAGAGTTCCTTGAGGGGGTTCCACATTAACCCTTACAGGTCTGTGACATCTGAGAGTTATGGGGGTCAGATAAATCAAACAGTTTGAGAACCCCTGGACTATAACCTATAAACAGTCTGTTTGAAGCAGTCCACCAACCACAGCTCATCTGGTTGGGGGGGGGGGTAGATGGTTCCAGAGCGTGGGGGCCAAAACGGGCAAAAGGCAGGGTCATCCTTGGGGGGAGGTGGGGGGGGGGGGGGTGCAGGGTCACCCTTGGATTTAAGGCTTGGATTGAGCGATAGATTAAAAGACCTAGGCCGGGGGGTTTAAAGTGGTCTCCCAGTAGGTGTGGAGGGGTTCAAAAGCTCACATAATGTAAGCCGGGGGCGAGGCACATGCACTGCCTTATAAGTAACTAAGACAATCTTAACCCATTCAATCCAGGAATGCATCTGTGTCATTTTAAGATTTTGTGAGTATGTAGATCTGCTATTTTTGAAAAATCTTGAAAATGTGTGCAAATCTTTGAATATATATTATTTTTCAAAGCAAACATTTGTAACTCAAATATTTGCTTCTGGGGGGTCCCTGGAACAACATATTTTGAGATGGGGGTCCGGGACCAAATACATAATCTAAAAATGATTTCTAAATCCTAACTGTATGTTGCTATATCAGTGGTGCTCCAACTTTTCCATGTCAAGGACCCCCAAAATGATATGTATTTAGCCGCGGACCCCCCATCACAAAATATGTTGTTCCAGGGACCCCCGGAAGCACAGATCGGAGTTCGCTTTAAACACACACACACACACACACACACACACACACATAGCCAAAGAAATCTTAAAAAGACACAGATGTGTTCCCGGTCTTAATGGATTAAAATCTGTTCTACACCGTCTGCATTCACTTCCTAGTAGAGACACAAGCCTTCATTTTCATTCATAAGCGTTTCCAGATACTGGCTCATATCATGTTACTCATGATAAGGTGTCTCTTGGCACCATCATATCCTCTTGTTGTTTACTGTTTACATGTATCTCATCACAGTGTTGTTTACTGTTACCTGTAACCTCAAAACATGTCACTTTATGGTGCGTTTTTCGGCTAATTTTTGCCAGGGGGTCCCTAGCAAAATGACGTAAAGTTATGAACCAAATTGACGGTCACAGGTTTGTAACTCAATATGGACCCGTAAAGGTCCATTTCTGAACCATATGTGGCAAAAGGCAGCCTGGCTGAACTCTTGTCCGGACGGTCCCTGAGCTCCACTGTGAGCCATCAGCAATTAGCACCTTGTCTGTACCTCCTGGGGTGTGTTCGGAAATACAGCACTGAGCGCACTGGCCAACACAAACTAATAATAATACCCTGACACTGTTTCTCCTTCGCAGATTTGATCAGCCTAACATGGATTTGAATTGGCAAAGGACCACTGTGGGAGCGATGACACGTGGATTTCATCTGAACAGGGTCAAGTCTGCTGTTAAAAACACACAAAGGTTCGTGTCCAGTTGTCCATTTTAGTGTCTTTTTGGCGTCACCTCTGGTTGCTCTGCTGTTTGTTGGAATTAACTGCAACTAGTCCATACCTGTGTGGGGATATGTACCCCCCCACACGCGTCCCGTCGTGTCACAAACCTCCGACACCCACCCCCCCGCACGCGTCTCGTTTAAACATACATATCCGGTACATTTCTGGTGCCATCATTTAGGCTCAAGTGTCAGGGACAGACACTTAAAACTCACAAGAAGTTGTAAAAAAGTATGAAAAACACATTCATGCAAAAATATCCTTGTTTTTTTGTGCTATAAGATGATTGTGAGAATTGTAGAATTGTGCTATTGTGAGAATTGTATGGTGGATGTTCTAGTTGGTCCAGTAGCTCTTGCCTCCCTTGACTTTGTTAAAATAATTTGATGCAAACCAACATTGTCAATGAGACTCCATTAAGTTGACCACGCACAGACATTATCTAGGCGGAGAGCAAAACAACAAGCAGGTAATTCTCCGTCTAAACATAAAACCAGTGGGCTGTCAATATTAGCACTGGGGGAAGAAATTGCCTGCTTAGAATTAATAGGCAATCTTTCGGTACAAATTACCGCTGCGTCGGGACTTGTCTGAAATAGACACTTTAATTTTCCGATGCTTTGTTTATTTATTGTATCGGCTGGGTACAGACAGTGCATCCAGCCAGTGCAGATTCCTTATTTTCTTTTTGGGGAGAAAAGCCATCAGAGAGGCACTCGGCTCCACTCCTCTGTGAAACATTACACTTAAGGCATGCTGGTACTGAAGTTCATCTTTGACTTAAAGGAAGTATGCCTGTAGGCAACGTTTTTCAGGGTAAGGACCCCTTAGCTGAGAGAGAGATGACGCAGGGATATTGTATGAAATTGTGTTGCAGCTTAAACTTTTCCATAGATTTCATAGACTTGTTTAACAGCACTCTCATCAGTGTTGTGTCAATGTTTTGGTTAAAGGGATAGTTCACCCAAAAAAATGACACATTTTCTATCAATACACAACCCATGAAGTCTAGAATTCATGGAGATTTTTTTAGTTTTTGTCGCATTCCTGAGCAAATAATTTGATGACTGAGCCAATAAAAGATGCTAATGTCTCCGGTAGGAGACTCAAAGTTGACACTTTGAGTCTCCTCTGAAATAAATAAGTATCATGTAGTTTTAACTGACTTCAGGGACATAAAAAGAGTTCCAGATCTGACCAGGCAGAGACAGTTCTATAGCTCTGGCCCAGGCTAGAGAAATGAGGTCGGTGGAGCAAACCTTAAATCATGGTGACACTTATAGATACAGCTAACGTCAGGAGGCAGCTCCCAGGCCGTCTCTCAACGCCATCTGACAACTCTTCCTCTGTCTGGGAATCCTTGTTGCTGTCGGGGGAACCCTGTATGTCCCAAACAGTTCCTTATTTATTACTTTGAAAAAAACATTTGTTAACATTTTAAGAATAGTGAAAATAGCAGATCTACAACCTCACAACATCTTGCGATGTGACGCGTTGTGAGCTTGTACAGCTGCTATTTTCACTACTTTAGCGCAGACTCTCGTCTTTAGTAAAAGTTAAAAATACACTTTCGCTACTCACCAAAAGTAAGACGGTTTTGAGGAAAGTATGCTTTCAACATCTTAAAACCGTCTTTGTTTTGTGAGTAGCAAAAGTGTATTTTTTTATTTCTACTACAGTGAGAGGCTGTGCTAACGGCGCTGTGAAGGCAACGGCTCTAAAGTAACTAACGTTAAGAAGAACTCCTCCTAACGCTGTGGACCAGAGCTAGGTTAGGGTCAGGGTGAGGGTTGGGCTTTAGTTCTAATGGGTCAGGGTGAGGGTGAGGGTTGGGCTTTAGTTCTAATGGGTTAGGGTCAGGGTGAGGGTTGGGCTTTAGTTATAATGGGTTAGGGTCAGGGTTAGGGTCAGGGTGAGGGTCAGGGTGAGGGTTGGGCTTTAGTTCTAATGCAGACCACGTTACTTCAGAACAATGGGTCGCTGGGACTAATAGCCTGGATGGGACCCGAGAGAACTAACCTCCAACATGCATGAAGAATGGCTGTTCCTACAGTAATGGCATCGGCCTTGTATGTACCCCCCCCCCCCCCCCCCCCCCCCCCCCCCCCCGCTCTATGTCCGCACATTATAACATTATAACAGGGTCATACAGTTCATTCTGTAGTAATATGTACTGTATGTAATATGTAATGTAACTGTATAGTAATATGTACTGTATGTAATATGTAATGTAACTGTATAGTAATATGTACTGTATGCTTTATGTCTCAGAGGCAAATGAGTCCCGACTTTTCAGTACTTTTACTTCTACTCCACTACATCTCAGAGGCAAATATTGTGCTTTTACTCCACTACAATTATTTGAAAACTTTAGTTACTAGTTATTTTCTAGATTTGGATTATTATTACAAAACATACATTACCCACTTCAGCCCTATATACATTTCGGCCATTTAAAAATAGCAGATCTACAAGCACACAATGCGTCGCATCGCGACGCATTGTGTGCTTGTAGATCTGCTATCTTCAAAGTGAAATGGGACATTCTGCATAATGTGTACTTTTTACGTTTGGTACTGTTAAGTACATTTTGATACCAATACTTTTGTACTTTTACTCAGGTCAATTTTGAATTCCGGACTTTCACTTCAGAGTGTTTCTACATTGCGGTATTGATACTTTTACTTAAGTAAAAACGTTTAGTACTTTTTCCACCCCTGTGGAATGGCAATGTAATTACATGAGCCACATGTAGAACGTCTGCAGATGATAATCATTTTGTTTGTTTATGGCATATGTTACATATAAATATATATATATAAATATATATATATATATATATATATATATATATATATATATATATATATATATATATATATATATATATATATATATATATATATATGTTACATTGTTACATGCATCTGTTTGTGTTTTAAGAGCAAGGCCCTGGTGTGCCTTTGAAAACCTTTCACAAAAACAATTAGTTTGCCTGAAGAAGTTTGTTAAAGTAAGTAAGTAAGCTATAAGTAAGTTTCTGCGTGCACTGGAATAGAGAGATGGAGAGAGAAAGAAAGAAAACAATCTCCTTTTTATTTTTTACATGCACAAATGCTTTATCGTTTTCTTTAGCTTTTAATTATTCAAAACTATGGCTGTCGCCAGCAGTCAAAAAAATATGTTGTCAATTAAAGCCTCACTATGTAACTTTTTTTTTATGGAAAAGGCTCACAATAAGTATTATATTGTATAATATGTCTGGGTCAGTGCTGAAAAAGAACTAAGACATTTTAGTCTCATCTCCTATAGTGGTGTTAACCTCAAGCCCAGGAGTTGTACTCGTGGTGGAATGTGTGACCTGTACATTTTTACTTTGTTATCGCCTTGTTTCTATACGTCTTGCTGCAAAACACAATTGCCCTCGGGGGACAAATAAAGTTGACGGTTGAAGTTGTGCAGTACATTAGGAGAACCCCAGTGTTCCGTTTTGTGTCCCACGTTGTAAACAACCAAGTCAGTGGTTTTCCTACAGCTCCTTACACCCTGAACAGCTAACTGTCACCCAAATAATATCTCTGTTTTGGCAAAAGAAATCTCCAGGGTCCTTTGTGATTGTGTTTCCATTTAAAAGACCATTAAGGTAATTTTAGCCACATCACTATGATTATTACCCACACAGTTTACAATAGACATGCTGATTCAAATCAGCTTTGCAGAACAAACAGTTCCTTTGTTAAAAAACACAAAACAAAAACTGGTTTATTTTTGATAATCATAGCATTGTATAAATCTAGACCCGGTGCCATTAAGCCATTATGCATAGAGATGAATCAGAGTCTAGGGGTTTGAATCCACCACGGTGCATCCGGCTGCTCAAGCTGTCTAGTGACTGTATGGTATGATGGATATGATGCTGAGCAATCTGTTTCTGCTCTGACTGAACTGTGTGACTGCTGAGATCACACCACATTCCTCCATCTTCTTTTCTACTAATGTTCTCCTTATCTAATTGAGTGCACACAATGCACTGTGTGCACGTAGACACACGCGCACACACACACACACACACACACACACACACACACACACACACACACACACACACACACACACACACACACACACACACACACACACACACACACACACACACACACACACAAATGCAGGAACACAACAGCTATACTCGCAGAGTGACCATATTTAAAAAAAAGAAGAAAAAAAAACAGAAAAAAACCCCCAAATTAACCCAATTTCAAAACTTGTGAAAATAGCCAACCTACAAGCTCACAACATGTCGCATCGCGATGCGTTGTGAGCTTGTAGATCGGCTATGTTCGCTACTTTTGAGTGAGTTTTTACATTAAACACTTTTACCTTAGCACACCTAGTGGCTGCACCCAGTGACTGCACCTCTGCACATGACAAACATCTATGTAAGCACTCACAGTCACAACAATGTTATTATTTTAATTGTGGTGAAAACCGGGACTATTTGGTCATGACTAATGTAAAACGCAACATTTTAGTGTTTTAGAGATATTTGTGGGAACTCAGGATACCCAGCTTGAAGCCAGGATGTCATTGTGACAATGAGGGTATCTTTAAACATTTAGTTTAGTGATACAAATCTAAATCTAAAAAGTAACTAAAGTTTTCAAATATTTGTAGTGAAGTAAAAGCACAATATTTGCCTCTGAGATGTAGTAGAAGTAAAAATACTGAACATTGGAAATACTCCAGTAAAGTAAAAATACCTCAATATTTTACTTAAGTACAGTACTTGAGTAAATGTACTTAGTGACTTTACACCACTGCAAAACACATTACCAATCTTCATCTTATCCCAATGTGACGTGTTATGAGCTTGTAGATCAGGTTTTGTGTCATGTGATCACTTAGCTGTTTTCCCAGGCTGCTGTGATCAGCCAGAGCGTGAAAGCCAGCATTGCTTTTATGTCTTATTATAAGCCGCTAATTAGGGTAACTCAAGCGTACTGTAGCACGAGTCAATATTTTAATAATAAATCCTAACCAAGAACAAGTCAATAATTTAATATGGATAATAAAGGTAACTCTCGGGGGAGAAAGGTGCTGTGCACATCAAACACTGGTAGGTTCATAATGGTTCTTTTTAATCAGCCCAGTTGATCACCTCAATAGAACAAACTGATCTACCAGATCAAACCTACTGATGCTGCAGGGCTTTACTCTTATACTGCCAGATTAAATACATACTGTAAATGAATGGCCCACTGCCAGATTAAATACATACTGTAAATGAATGGCCCACTGTCAGATTAAATACATACTGTAAATGAATGGCCCACTGTTTTCCTTACCTTTTCAACTAGTCACATAATATGTATCTCCAGTATGATGGATCCCCTGACGGTTGCTAAACACGGAGGGTTTCACTGTGCTTCAGCCAGCAAATAAAAGAAGTCCTCGTGACCCCCCAGTGGCTTGTTACAGGCTGTTGAATATAGCCTGTCTCTTGTTACAGGCTGTTGAATATAGCTTGTCTCTTGTTACAGGCTGTTGAATATAGCTTGTCTTGTTACAGGCTGTTGAATATAGCTTGTCTCTTGTTACAGGCTGTTGAATATAGCTTGTCTTGTTACAGGCCGTTGAATATAGCTTGTCTCTTGTTACAGGCTGTTGAATATAGCTTGTCTCTTGTTACAGGCTGTTGAATATAGCTTGTCTCTTGTTACAGGCTGTTGAATATAGCTTGTCTTGTTACAGGCTGTTGAATATAGCTTGTCTCTTGTTACAGGCTGTTGAATATAGCTTGTCTCTTGTTACAGGCTGTTGAATATAGCTTGTCTCTTGTTACAGGCTGTTGAATATAGCTTGTCTCTTGTTACAGGCTGTTGAATATAGCTTGTCTCTTGTTACAGGCTGTTGAATATAGCTTGTCTCTTGTTACAGGCTGTTGAATATAGCTTGTCTCTTGTTACAGGCTGTTGAATATAGCTCGTCTCGTCAACAATGCAGGGAGAAAAAAAGTTACAGCCGTTTCCCCAAATACGCTCAGCATGAAGTTAACGGTGGTGGTAGATCTTTCTGTCACGTGATCTCCTGGATCTGTGTGACTTGAGGATAAAAATGGTCACTCCTGTGTTAGAGAACAGCGCCATCTGGTGGAAAACCACTGAAAACGAAAAAGTGGTAAAAGTCGTCCTTGGCAGTGAAAGAGTTAAAGGTATAGGGTAAATGACATTGATATGTTAAAATAAGTGTTAAATAGTTTTATATTGATATGTTAAAATAAGTGTTAAATAGTTTTATATTGATATGTTAAAATAAGTGTTAAATAGATTTATATTGATATGTTAAAATAAGTGTTAAATAGTTTTATATTGATATGTTAAAATAAGTGTTAAATAGTTTTATATTGATATGTTAAAATAAGTGTTAATTAGTTTTATTACATTACATTACATTACAGTCATTTAGCAGACGCTTTTATCCAAAGCGACTTACAATAAGTTTATATTGATATGTTAAAATAAGTGTTAAATAGTTTTATATTGATATGTTAAAATAAGTGCTAAATAGATTTATATCGTGATGTGACGCGAGAGTGCGGTCTAGCCAACACAAATTCGGGATTACTTCACGATTAAAAAAAAAAAGATATATAATAGAGCGGCACTTGGTGCCGTGCTATGAGCTTGTAGATCTGCTATCAGTGCAGGGCTGTATTTGGTGGTTTTTACCAGTTTGTCAATGTGAATTAGTGGTGTAGCTTCTCTCCAGGTCTCCTTTGTGTGTTGATCGCAGCCTCTGATAATTCACCTGCTGGGAAAATTGAATTTAACTTTTTTTTTATGAGACCGACTCTATCTAGGTGGATTATAATGCCAGATCAATCTATTCTTATTGCAGAGTGGATTAATTCAAGTTATGCTATCAGCACCATTTATCTGTGAAATCACAAACGGGCTCACAATAACATTTTACAGATCCACCGATGGACCGGCCCCCAAATATAGATTTGGGAGATACATTAGTGGAAGAAGTACTTCAATGTCACTCCAATAACTCGGACAGGGCTGAGTAGGCTCAAGCGAACTTTGCAACGTTCAGCACGGCAACTCGCACGCTTTAGCGCGCTCGGTGGTGTTCTCGTGGCTCAAGTTCGCTTGAGACTGCGCTCCTCCGTCGCGGTCCAAAACTACACTTTATCGGCGAAAGAAAGTAGTCAGCAGTTGTTGGAAATAGTAATGTCTTAAGCGGAAGTCAAACCCAGGAGGTGTGGATTGGGAGTCTAGTGATTAACGAGGAGAGCCACTGAGGCCGGTGCTGAGATATGGGTATTTGGGCGGGATTAGAATCTGACAACGCCCACCGTTCACAACTCTTCTAATGCTGAGCGAAAGAAGCCCCGCCCAGTACCCAGTAGAGGCCCTACTGGGCGGGGCTACTGTGAAGCGATATTAAAACGCTGGACAGACTGGACGAGAGGAAGTGATGCAATGAGTACTATCATAATATAGAGCTATTTAACACTTATTTTAACCACAGAAAATCACTTAGCCTACCCTTTACAGTGGTTAAACTCCTCAGAGACCCTGTATGGGTGTGTGTGTATAAGCTGGTGGTTTTAGTGTGGATATTTATTGACGGGAGGCTCAGGAAAGAAAGCCAGGAGTATTATTCCTGCAGCGTGTAGCGTTTTCTCATCTCTCTGCCTCTTAAATGATATAATACTGCTCCTCCATGTGAGCTCCTCCATGTGAGCTCCAAGCTGAATTAATAATGATAGTCAATAGGCCCCTGCATCCCATCCTCCCAGGAGTCACCTTGGATCCCATCCTCCAGGAGTCACCTTGGGGTGACTCTGTGTTCTTCTTCAGGTGTTCTATTCAAAAGGTGAAAACAGTCGTATTAAACAGTCGGCCATTTGTGTTACAACCAACTACATACCAACTCTTCTTTTCATATTTTAGTATTATTATTATGTTGGGATTGTATTCTTGTATACTTAAGTACAGTTTTGAGGTACAGGAGTGCTTCCAAATTTTCAGTACTTTTGCTTCTACTCCACTACATCTCAGAGGCAAATATTATACTTTTACTCCACTACAATGATTTGGAAACTTAAGTTACTAGTTACTTTGTAGATTTTGATTATTATTACAAAACATACATTAACCACTTCAGCCCTATATACATTTCGGCCATTTGAAAATAGCTGATCTACAAGCTCACAATGGGTCGCGATGCGACCCATTGTGAGCTTGTAGATCAGCTATTTTCAAAAGATTGTTATACATTTGAAAACTTGAAATTGGACATTCTGCCTATTGAGTAGTTGTACTTCTGATACTTTTAAGTACATTTTGATGCCAATACTTTTTTTACATTTTCCTCAAGTACATTTAGAATTCTGGACTTTTACTTTGTAACAGAGTATTTCTACATTGCAGTATTGATAGTGTGTGTGTGTGTGTGTGTGTTGTGTGTGTTGTGTGTGTGTGTGTGTGTGTGTGTGTGTGTGTGTGTGTGTGTGTGTGTGTGTGTGTGTGTGTGTGTGTGTGTGTGTGTGTGTGTGTGTGTGGCTGCAGTAAGCCTGGGGGGTTATATTAACCGAGGCGCTAACTGTTCCATTCCTGACATCTGCCAGAGCCGTGTCAGTCTAATAAACACACTCCCTCTGACTGGCATCTCTAAAATCAATACCACCTGCTGTGGACAGGAAGTCACATAATTCCCCACCTGTTCCAAACCATATGATTATCTATAATACAATATTTCCCCTCATACACACTCTGGACTCAGTCAAAAGTTTAACAACATGACACACTGGTTCAGTTTAACAACATGACACACTGTTACAGTTTAACAACATGACACACTGGTTCAGTTTAACAACATGACACACTGGTTCAGTTTAACAACATGACACACTGGTTCAGTTTAACAACATGACACACTGGTTCAGTTTAACAACATGACACACTGGTTCAGTTTACAACATGACACACTGGTACAGTTTGTGTTTTCACATTCGTCTCTGTTTAATGTCATAAACACCACACACACACACACACACACACACACACACACACACACACACACACACACACACACACACACACACACACACACACATTTGTGTGTTGTCACCAGTGGTGGACGAAGTACTCAATTGTTTTACTTAAGTAAAGGTTCAATACTGCAATGTTAGAAATACTCTGTTACAAGTAAAAGTCTGGAATTCAAAATGCACTTGAGTAAAAGTACAAAAAGTATTGGTATCGAAATGTACTCAAAGTACCAAAAAGTAGAAAGTAGTCACTATGCAGAATGTCCCGTTTCACAAAGTTTTAAAAATGTATAAAATGTATAAACATCTTTTGAAAATAGCAGATCTACAAGCTCACAATGCAACAAACAAACTAATTAACCAAAGTTATTTAATCAACATTATGAGGAGGAGGAATAATAACAATAACAACTCTGTCATTTTAAATGTATTTTTCTATTCAAAAACATTAGACACACAAGCTTGTAGATCTGCTATTTTTGAAAAATCGTGAAAATGTGTTCAAATCTTTGAACATATATCTGTATATGTCTCAACAAATGTCTAGATTTTTGTGAACAACTATTGTTGCCATATCAGTGGTGCTCAAACTTTTTCTTGTCAAGGACCCCCGACATTATTATTTTTGGCCGCCGATCCCATCAAAATATGTTTTCCAGGACCCCCAAGAATCTTGTTTCAAAACATATATATACATTCAAAGATTTGCACAAATGTCCAAGATAAAAAAAAAAAGCAGATCTACAAGCTACTAGAGCTGCTCTTTTTGAATACCCCAAAGTATAACAATAACGGTTATAATACAGAGTTTTTCAATTTTCAATTTCTGAAGAATTCCCCCATCGATTTGTTTAAGAATGAGGCCTAGCTGTGTGTGTGTGTGTGTGTGTGTGTGTGTGTGTGTGTGTGTGTGTGTGTGTGTGTGTGTGTGTGTGTGTGTGTGTGTGTGTGTGTGTGTGTGTGTGTGTGTGTGTGTGTGTGTGTGTGTGTGTGTGTGTGTGTGTGTGTGTGTGTGCGTGCGTGCGTGTGCTGTGCGGGGGGGTGCACAGTATTGATGGCGTCTCTCCTCAATGAAGCACAGAATGAGGAGGAGGAGGAGGAGGAGGATACAGAGACATACTGATGGAGAGCACCAGGCAGCTCATGATAGCTTATCAAAGGGTTTGATTCCTGCCGGACGCTGTCGGGAATGAAGGCCTTCCTTCATTCTGCCCGGGATTTCTCCAGAGGGGAGAAATGGCTGATGAGATATATATCAGATATATATATATATATACATATATATATATATATATATATATATATGTGTTAAGGCTCTCCTTGTCCAATGGTGCTGCATCATATGAATATATATAATATAATAATATAATAATAATATAGAACATTCCAATGGTGCTGCATCATATCTTAATCAGTGCCATCATCATTTTTAAATGAGGATGTCAAATGTAAAACATTACGTAGGCTTAACAGCCTATACTTTACACCCTACTTTAAAAATCTCTCCTTTAATTGGAGCAATCAGTGTTTCCCATTAATGAACTAAGCTTGTCTTTAATGTGTCAGAATGAACCCATTGTTGTTATAATAAAATAAAAGATGTTGTTCACCAGCACTTTAGCAACTAGCAGCCAGTCAGCAAAAAGCATCTGCTCCGCCTTTGCCCTCAAACTCCTGGGTCCTAAAGCCAGCCAGACACACACACAGACACACAGTGGAAGACAGAGCAGCAATGGTAAACCTTTTTTCTTTCTTCCATCTCTCCCAATTTAGTCGTCCCCTTCTAGTATTGTCCCCCGTCTCTGCTAAGCCCTCACGTGGGAGGCTGTTAGACCAGCATGTTTCTACTCCCATACCCCGGGAGGCTGTTAGACCAGCATGTTTCTACTCCCATACCCCAGGAGGCTGTTAGACCAGCATGTTTCTCCTCCCATACCCCGGGAGGCTGTTAGACCAGCATGTTTCTCCTCCCATACCCCGGGAGGCTGTTAGACCAGCATGTTTCTACTCCCATACCCCGGGAGGCTGTTAGACCAGCACGTTTCTCCTCCCATACCCCAGGAGGCTGTTAGACCAGCATGTTTCTACTCCCATACCCCGGGAGGCTGTTAGACCAGCATGTTTCTCCTCCCATACCCCGGGAAGCTGTTAGACCAACCAGAGGGTCGGCCTACATGAGGCTTTTTAACCCTTTCGTCCATACATGGGCATGTCAGTTTTGTGTCCCCCTTTCGTCCATACATGGGCATAGAAGGGACCTCGCATGACGTGACTTCGCAGGACACGTCATGTGAAGTCCGGCCATTCAGATTTCAACCACTAGGGGTCTGGCAGTACCAGGTCTCCTGGTTCCCTTTTTTCATGTCAGGGACCCCCAAAATGATATGTATTTGGCCGCGGACCCCCCATCTCAAAGAAAAACCTTTCCGTTGTAAACTGTTTCAATTGGTTAGACCAGGAGACTACAACATTGTTCAGGCCAATGACCCGTTAGCTGAGAGTGAGACGAAGCAGGGACCCCCACTACTTGTATCATTTTTTTAGAAAGCCTTCCATGCAACTTGATAAGAGCTTTCAAAGGTAGCTCACTATATGCAGCTTATTGTCTTATCAATGTCCCTTGACCAAGATTTGAGACTAGCTTAGAAGTATTCCATAAGGATTAAAAATATGTTTTGCCTGTTGGTAGGGCATTACACATTGTTGTGGCATAGCAGTAGAACAAATGTAATCTCTTGTTTAAGCCAAGTCTGGGTTAAACGTGATGTGTGGCGCTCTCTCTGGTGTTGTGATTGTGGACGTCATTGACGTTTTTGAAGTAGTTTGAAAGGGGTGTCTTTGTGGTGTAGTGTATCTTGTAGACCAGGCCCATTGCAAGTTGCTGTACTCTACCCTGAGCCATCCCATCCTAGCAAAGTGAGCAGGGGTTAAATGAGTTGTAGATGTAAGGCCAAGCAGTGGCCTGACCAGTTTGTTTTGGGATGTCTGGAGCCTTGTTTTTAAGGCCTTTGTGGTGCTATGGTACCAAGA
>NC_139954.1:49724906-49739906 GCF_963454915.1 Gymnoscopelus microlampas | reverse complement strand
CACACACACACACACACACACACACACACACACACACACACACACACACACACACACACACACACACACACACTGAAGATGATCTTCTGTCATGAAGTTGCTGCTACAGTTCATTCCTTTACATAAAGATGTATGACAGTCAGTGGTGTAACGCAGTGCTTTTCAACCTTCTTCATATAGAGGCCCATTATATATTGGTCGTTTGACCCACAGACCATTTAATGAGATTTTAATCTCTCAGACCCAAGACTTAGAATATTTTGTTGTCATTGGATAAGATTTTGTCAAAAGAACAATTATTCTACATTCTCTAATTGTTTAGACTTCTTATAAATTAAGTAATGCAGATGTTTAACACTCGTTGGATGTTGGACCCGTGAGGGTCCATTTGGTTTCATTTTATGTTGAGAATCACTGTATAATGTAACTAAATACATGTACTCAAGTACTGTACTTAAGTAAACCTTTGAGGTATTTGTACTTTACTTGAGTATTTCCAATCTCCAATACTTTTACCTCTACATCTCAGAGGCTACTTTTTCTCCACTACAATTATTTGAAAACTCTAGTTACTAGTTACTTTGTAGATTTTGTATTACAATGCATGTCAATGCAACACATTGTGAGCTTGTAGATCAGCTGTTTTCAAAAGATTTGTATACATTTGAAAACAACTTGAAATGGGACATTCTGCCTACAGTACTGCCTGAGTACTTTTACTTTTGGCACTTTAAGTACATTTTGATGCCAATACTTTTATACTTTTACTTAAGTACATTTTGACCTGAATGCTATAGCAGCCAGATTGAGTCTGGTGGGAAGGACTTTTACTGTTAAAGTGATGATGACACACACACACACACACACACACACACACACACACACACACACACACACACACACACACACACACACACACACACACACACACACACACACACACACACACACACACACACACACACACACACTCTACATGAGTGGTTTCACCAATGTCTCTGTTAGTTGAAGTGAGGACACGAGGCAGACAGACTCTGTTGGTCAAAGCCAGCAGACAGATGAGGGTGACGCCCCCCCCCCCCCCCCCCCACACACACACTGGGTGGATTGGACTGTCGTGGTCTGGACAAAGAGGAGGATAGATGCATATTTGATGTGTGGAACATGGAGGCTGTGATGGATGATAATCTGTCAGGCCGCCGGAGCGTTTGAGGTCAGACTTAACACAGCTAACTCGCCAAAAAACACAGACGTTAACCTTTTGCCAGTGCTGGACTGTGTTAACGAAGTACATGTAGGCTACTTGAGTACTGTACTCAACTAAAGTAGTATCTGTACTTTAGAATTTGTATTTTCGGATACAATGCCTCTCACTTTGTCGCATTTCAAAGACAAATATTGTAGCCTACTTTTGGAGAGTCTAGCAGTTGGGGGGGGGGGATACTTTATGAATTAACCACTGAGAAAATAGCAGATCTACAAGCTCACAACCCGTCATGAGAACTAGGATTTTAAAAAGTCACAAAATGTAAACAATTTTTAACACATTGACCGCCAGAGGTTAATCTCATAATGTACTCACCAGTGCAAACGTTTTACTGTTGTTTTTTTCACGTCGCCATAGACCTTGTTAAAATCCGTAAGATTGAGCTGTGATCTGTTTGTTTACATCTGTTTGTTTCGAGCAGTGAAAACCACGTGTCAAACGGTGCCTCCATGTTGTAGTTAGAACGGTTTATGTTAAACAGTGATCACCGAGGAGAAAAAACTACAAGGAGAAAATAGGGTTTCAGTTTCGTCATTACAACGAGGGCTGACGGGTTCGGCAAAACCGGATCCCGAGTAATTCTGTTTCCGGTGGTGTTACAATGAAATGGTCCGTGTCGAAAATTGAAAAAAGTGGCGATGATTGACATTTATTTTATTTATTTTTTCATTGCATTTGAAAAGGCTTTAGAAATCAGAGAGAAAAAACTGTCATGGCTCACTGGAGTGGATTTTTCAGTTAAAACCTTTTAATACACGTTGGAAGGACAAACACTTTTAATGTAAAACTGAATGTCATGAAACCTTTAAGAAACGTAAAAAACGTTCATAAATAACCCGTCAACCCGATCTCCAGAGCTTGCATATTATCAGCTATTTTCGCTATTCGTCATAACACAAACTATAATAAGGCATAAGTTGTTCATTCCTATGATCAAGTATAAAACGATCCCCCCAGGGCTCACCGCCATGCTGGCTTATGGTGGACATTTTTGTTAAAATATTTGTTTTGCCACAGGCTTACAAAATGTGTGGACAATAATATTACCAGAAACACTAAGAGCTACTGTAACCCTAATGACATAACAGGTCTGTAACTCTGAGAGTGTACAACTGGAACCAAATGGACCTTACGGGTCCATTTGGTTCCAGTTGAACACTCTCAGAGTGAAGGGGGCCCTTGCAAATAAAACATTTGAGAACCACTAGTACTAGTAGGACTCCTAATGTGTCATATGTCATATAAATCAGTGTCATAGTAAATCAGTGTCATATAAATCAGTGTCATATAAATCAGTGTCATATAAATCAGTGTCATATAAATCAGTGTCATAGTAAATCAGTGTCATAGTAAATCAGTGTCATACATATTCTGAGGAAAACCTGGAGACTGACATTCAATAATTGAGTCTTATGATCAAAATAAGAACATTATGATGGTGTGGAAAAAAAACAGACAAGAACAAGTCTTTGCCATAAACACATTTGATCCGCCTTTGAAATTGAGTCTATATAGATAGTGACAGTTCATATGAATGGCCTTCTTTATGTGTTTTGGTAAATTAAATTATGGTCCCATTTATTTAAAGATTGATGATAAAGTAGGGTGTATTGTAGGAGGGTGGTGGCTACCTTGTGATGATTTGATTGACAAGCTATACAACCAATAGCATTCATTCCCCACCCTCGCTCTGGTCCCAACCAATAGCATTCATTTCTGAGTGCATAGGATATGACAGGATATGAAGCGATATAGAAAGATGGCGGATTTGAAATCGTTGTAAAATAGGCTTCATTTCCGCTCTGTAGAGTCTATGGGCGTTACTTTGTCCATTTCTTTGTACTGTCTATGGTGAAAGCACAATAACAATCAATGTTCTGTACTTTGGCCAACATAATGCTGCCTGGCAGGCCCGGCCCCGGGCCGTACGGGACACAGTGGGGGATCGAACGAGCCCACTGTCTCTGTCTGATTGTGAACATTAATCATACGGCCTCGTGCAGAGACGGGCCTCCTCCACGTGAGGAGGAGCAATGGACTGTGTCATTTTAATGCCCAATTCCAGCTTGAGCTCCAGACCTCCTGCCAAGCAAATCGATTGCTTATTCACCGCTGTGATTTTTTTCTTTTTTTTGATGAGTCATGTCAGCCAGGAGGAGGTGTGTGTTTTAATCAGGAGTTACGCTTCGCTCAGCTCTGAATTTTTAACCACTTAAATCCCCATATGGTATTGGAAATTGGAAATACTCAAGTAAAGTGCAAATACCTCAAAATTGCACTTAACTCTTTAACTGCCAGAGTAATAGTGTAATAGTGTTACGCTACTGCCAGCGAAAACGAGCGATTTTATCAGCCTTTGAAAAATTGAATATTTTCTGTGAATGCTATCCACACGGTGATCCCCTCATTACACACACAGGGGTCTCGTAAAATGGGGGGGGATTATAATCTGTTCCATAGTTGTGGCAAGTTGAAAATAGCATGTTTTGCCAAAAATATAGTGTAAAAAAAAAGTACACGGGAGCCGAGATAGAGAATTTTTAAGCAATAAGTTAACCAGGGAGTAAATGGAGCACATCTATGGATGGCGTTATCTCTGGTTCTGTGTGAAAAAAAATATTCAAAAACTCTATTTCTTCTTTTAACTTTTTTTTTTTCAAAATCATCCAAACTCGTCCTTAGCAGGCTGGGCCTAAGCAGAATTTTGACGAATTAATTTGTCCATGGCAGGCAATGAGTTAAGTACAGTACTTGAGTACATGTACTGAGTTACTTTCCACCACTGGAAATAAACATACTGTAGCAAAAGATAACATTGAAGAAATGGTGGCGTGTATACGTGTGGACGTATATGTACTGAGATCCCAGTTTGAGCTTTGAGAAGAAACAGCAATTACTCTGTCCTTCCTGGGAAGCAAAGTTATTGACCTCTCTGTACGCTCTCACAGCACAGATATGTCAATCACTCCACAGCCCTTTTATTTCTTCTCACAGAGACATGGTGAGAAAGTCAAGTACACGATCAATGGCTTCTGATCACTAATTAATTAATCCATTAAGGCCGGGAACTTATCTGTGTGTCATTTTAAGATGTATTTGGCTATTCAAAAATAACAGATATACAAGCACTATGAGCATGTAGATCTGCTATTTTTTGCAAAATCGTGAAAATGTGTGCAAACCATTGAATAAATATATTTTTTAAAGCAAACATTTTGAGATGGGGGTCCGCGGCCAAATACATATCTAAAATCAGTGTGTGCTATATCAGTGGTAATCCAACTTTTCCATTTTTGGCCGCAGACCCCCCATCTCAAAATATGTTGTTCCATGGGACCCCCCAGAAGCAAAGATCGGAAAAGATTTTTTTTTTTTAATCCTCTATTTTTCAAAAAGATAGCAGATCTACAAGCTCATAGCGCTCTGCTATTTTTGAATAGCCAAATCTAAAAATGACACAGATGCGTTCCCGGTCTTAATGGGTTAACACATCCACACATGTGAGAGAGGCGGACAGGGCCTTCAGCAGTCCCATCGTTATACTACAGTATGTGAGCTCTGATCTTTATACTACAGTCTGTGAGCTCTGATCTTTATACTACAGTCTGTGAGCTCTGTTTCTATGATCTTTATACTACAGTATGTGAGCTCTGTTTCTATGATCTTTATACTACAGTCTGTGAGCTCTGATCTTTATACTACAGTCTGTGAGCTCTGATCTTTATACTACAGTCTGTGAGCTCTGATCTTTATACTACAGTCTGTGAGCTCTGATCTTTATACTACAGTCTGTGAGCTCTGTTTCTATGATCTTTATACTACAGTATGTGAGCTCTGTTTCTATGATCTTTATACTACAGTATGTGAGCTCTGTTTCTATGATCTTTATACTACAGTATGTGAGCTCTGTTTCTATGATCTTTATACTACAGTCTGTGAGCTCTGATCTTTATACTACAGTCTGTGAGCTCTGATCTTTATACTACAGTCTGTGAGCTCTGATCTTTATACTACAGTATGTGAGCTCTGATCTTTATACTACAGTATGTGAGCTCTGATCTTTATACTACAGTATGTGAGCTCTGTTTGATCTTTATACTACAGTATGTGAGCTCTGTTTGATCTTTATACTACAGTCTGTGAGCTCTGTTTGATCTTTATACTGCAGTATGTGAGCTCTGTTTGATCTTTATACTACAGTATGTGAGCTCTGTTTGATCTTTATACTACAGTATGTGAGCTCTGTTTGATCTTTATACTACAGTCTGTGAGCTCTGTTTCTATGATCTTTATACTACAGTATGTGAGCTCTGTTTGATCTTTATACTACAGTATGTGAGCTCTGTTTGATCTTTATACTACAGTATGTGAGCTCTGTTTCTATGATCTTTATACTACAGTCTGTGAGCTCTGTTTCTATGATCTTTATACTACAGTATGTGAGCTCTGTTTCTATGATCTTTATACTACAGTATGTGAGCTCTGTTTGATCTTTATACTACAGTATGTGAGCTCTGTTTGATCTTTATACTACAGTATGTGAGCTCTGTTTCTATGATCTTTATACTACAGTCTGTGAGCTCTGTTTGATCTTTATACTACAGTATGTGAGCTCTGTTTCTATGATCTTTATACTACAGTCTGTGAGCTCTGTTTGATCTTTATACTACAGTCTGTGAGCTCTGTTTGATCTTTATACTACAGTATGTGAGCTCTGTTTGATCTTTATACTACAGTCTGTGAGCTCTGTTTGATCTTTATACTACAGTATGTGAGCTCTGTTTCTATGATCTTTATACTACAGTCTGTGAGCTCTGTTTGATCTTTATACTACAGTATGTGAGCTCTGTTTCTATGATCTTTATACTACAGTCTGTGAGCTCTGTTTGATCTTTATACTACAGTCTGTGAGCTCTGTTTGATCTTTATACTACAGTATGTGAGCTCTGTTTGATCTTTATACTACAGTCTGTGAGCTCTGTTTGATCTTTATACTACAGTATGTGAGCTCTGTTTGATCTTTATACTACAGTATGTGAGCTCTGTTTCTATGATCTTTATACTACAGTCTGTGAGCTCTGTTTGATCTTTATACTACAGTATGTGAGCTCTGTTTGATCTTTATACTACAGTCTGTGAGCTCTGTTTCTATGATCTTTATACTACAGTCTGTGAGCTCTGTTTGATCTTTATACTACAGTATGTGAGCTCTGTTTGATCTTTATACTACAGTATGTGAGCTCTGTTTGATCTTTATACTACAGTATGTGAGCTCTGTTTGATCTTTATACTACAGTATGTGAGCTCTGTTTGATCTTTATACTACAGTATGTGAGCTCTGTTTCTATGATCTTTATACTACAGTATGTGAGCTCTGTTTGATCTTTATACTACAGTATGTGAGCTCTGTTTGATCTTTATACTACAGTATGTGAGCTCTGTTTCTATGATCTTTATACTACAGTATGTGAGCTCTGTTTGATCTTTATACTACAGTATGTGAGCTCTGTTTGATCTTTATACTACAGTATGTGAGCTCTGTTTGATCTTTATACTACAGTATGTGAGCTCTGTTTGATCTTTATACTACAGTATGTGAGCTCTGTTTGATCTTTATACTACAGTATGTGAGCTCTGTTTCTATGATCTTTATACTACAGTATGTGAGCTCTGTTTCTATGATCTTTATACTACAGTATGTGAGCTCTGTTTCTATGATCTTTATACTACAGTCTGTGAGCTCTGTTTGATCTTTATACTACAGTATGTGAGCTCTGTTTCTATGATCTTTATACTACAGTATGTGAGCTCTGTTTCTATGATCTTTATACTACAGTATGTGAGCTCTGTTTCTATGATCTTTATACTACAGTATGTGAGCTCTGTTTGATCTTTATACTACAGTCTGTGAGCTCTGTTTCTATGATCTTTATACTACAGTCTGTGAGCTCTGTTTGATCTTTATACTACAGTATGTGAGCTCTGTTTGATCTTTATACTACAGTATGTGAGCTCTGTTTGATCTTTATACTACAGTATGTGAGCTCTGTTTGATCTTTATACTACAGTCTGTGAGCTCTGTTTGATCTTTATACTACAGTATGTGAGCTCTGTTTGATCTTTATACTACAGTCTGTGAGCTCTGTTTCTATGATCTTTATACTACAGTCTGTGAGCTCTGTTTGATCTTTATACTACAGTATGTGAGCTCTGTTTGATCTTTATACTACAGTCTGTGAGCTCTGTTTGATCTTTATACTACAGTATGTGAGCTCTGTTTGATCTTTATACTACAGTATGTGAGCTCTGTTTCTATGATCTTTATACTACAGTCTGTGAGCTCTGTTTGATCTTTATACTACAGTATGTGAGCTCTGTTTCTATGATCTTTATACTACAGTATGTGAGCTCTGTTTGATCTTTATACTACAGTATGTGAGCTCTGTTTGATCTTTATACTACAGTCTGTGAGCTCTGTTTGATCTTTATACTACAGTATGTGAGCTCTGTTTGATCTTTATACTACAGTATGTGAGCTCTGTTTCTATGATCTTTATACTACAGTCTGTGAGCTCTGTTTGATCTTTATACTACAGTATGTGAGCTCTGTTTCTATGATCTTTATACTACAGTATGTGAGCTCTGTTTCTATGATCTTTATACTACAGTATGTGAGCTCTGTTTCTATGATCTTTATACTACAGTATGTGAGCTCTGTTTGATCTTTATACTACAGTATGTGAGCTCTGTTTGATCTTTATACTACAGTATGTGAGCTCTGTTTGATCTTTATACTACAGTATGTGAGCTCTGTTTCTATGATCTTTATACTACAGTATGTGAGCTCTGTTTCTATGATCTTTATACTACAGTATGTGAGCTCTGTTTGATCTTTATACTACAGTATGTGAGCTCTGTTTCTTTGATCTTTATACTACAGTATGTGAGCTCTGTTTCTATGATCTTTATACTACAGTATGTGAGCTCTGTTTGATCTTTATACTACAGTATGTGAGCTCTGTTTCTATGATCTTTATACTACAGTATGTGAGCTCTGTTTCTATGATCTTTATACTACAGTATGTGAGCTCTGTTTGATCTTTATACTACAGTATGTGAGCTCTGTTTCTATGATCTTTATACTACAGTATGTGAGCTCTGTTTGATCTTTATACTACAGTATGTGAGCTCTGTTTCTATGATCTTTATACTACAGTCTGTGAGCTCTGATCTTTATACTACAGTCTGTGAGCTCTGATCTTTATACTACAGTCTGTGAGCTCTGTTTCTATGATCTTTATACTACAGTATGTGAGCTCTGTTTCTATGATCTTTATACTACAGTCTGTGAGCTCTGATCTTTATACTACAGTATGTGAGCTCTGATCTTTATACTACAGTATGTGAGCTCTGATCTTTATACTACAGTATGTGAGCTCTGTTTGATCTTTATACTACAGTATGTGAGCTCTGTTTGATCTTTATACTACAGTCTGTGAGCTCTGTTTGATCTTTATACTGCAGTATGTGAGCTCTGTTTGATCTTTATACTACAGTCTGTGAGCTCTGTTTCTATGATCTTTATACTACAGTATGTGAGCTCTGTTTGATCTTTATACTACAGTATGTGAGCTCTGTTTCTATGATCTTTATACTACAGTCTGTGAGCTCTGTTTCTATGATCTTTATACTACAGTATGTGAGCTCTGTTTGATCTTTATACTACAGTCTGTGAGCTCTGTTTGATCTTTATACTACAGTATGTGAGCTCTGTTTGATCTTTATACTACAGTCTGTGAGCTCTGTTTGATCTTTATACTACAGTATGTGAGCTCTGTTTGATCTTTATACTACAGTATGTGAGCTCTGTTTCTATGATCTTTATACTACAGTCTGTGAGCTCTGTTTGATCTTTATACTACAGTATGTGAGCTCTGTTTGATCTTTATACTACAGTCTGTGAGCTCTGTTTCTATGATCTTTATACTACAGTCTGTGAGCTCTGTTTGATCTTTATACTACAGTATGTGAGCTCTGTTTGATCTTTATACTACAGTATGTGAGCTCTGTTTGATCTTTATACTACAGTATGTGAGCTCTGTTTGATCTTTATACTACAGTATGTGAGCTCTGTTTCTATGATCTTTATACTACAGTATGTGAGCTCTGTTTGATCTTTATACTACAGTATGTGAGCTCTGTTTGATCTTTATACTACAGTATGTGAGCTCTGTTTGATCTTTATACTACAGTCTGTGAGCTCTGTTTGATCTTTATACTACAGTATGTGAGCTCTGTTTGATCTTTATACTACAGTATGTGAGCTCTGTTTCTATGATCTTTATACTACAGTCTGTGAGCTCTGTTTGATCTTTATACTACAGTATGTGAGCTCTGTTTGATCTTTATACTACAGTCTGTGAGCTCTGTTTCTATGATCTTTATACTACAGTCTGTGAGCTCTGTTTGATCTTTATACTACAGTATGTGAGCTCTGTTTGATCTTTATACTACAGTATGTGAGCTCTGTTTGATCTTTATACTACAGTATGTGAGCTCTGTTTGATCTTTATACTACAGTATGTGAGCTCTGTTTCTATGATCTTTATACTACAGTATGTGAGCTCTGTTTGATCTTTATACTACAGTATGTGAGCTCTGTTTGATCTTTATACTACAGTCTGTGAGCTCTGTTTGATCTTTATACTACAGTCTGTGAGCTCTGTTTGATCTTTATACTACAGTATGTGAGCTCTGTTTGATCTTTATACTACAGTCTGTGAGCTCTGTTTCTATGATCTTTATACTACAGTCTGTGAGCTCTGTTTGATCTTTATACTACAGTATGTGAGCTCTGTTTGATCTTTATACTACAGTATGTGAGCTCTGTTTGATCTTTATACTACAGTCTGTGAGCTCTGTTTCTATGATCTTTATACTACAGTCTGTGAGCTCTGTTTGATCTTTATACTACAGTATGTGAGCTCTGTTTGATCTTTATACTACAGTCTGTGAGCTCTGTTTGATCTTTATACTACAGTATGTGAGCTCTGTTTGATCTTTATACTACAGTATGTGAGCTCTGTTTCTATGATCTTTATACTACAGTCTGTGAGCTCTGTTTGATCTTTATACTACAGTATGTGAGCTCTGTTTCTATGATCTTTATACTACAGTATGTGAGCTCTGTTTCTATGATCTTTATACTACAGTATGTGAGCTCTGTTTGATCTTTATACTACAGTCTGTGAGCTCTGTTTGATCTTTATACTACAGTATGTGAGCTCTGTTTGATCTTTATACTACAGTATGTGAGCTCTGTTTGATCTTTATACTACAGTATGTGAGCTCTGTTTGATCTTTATACTACAGTCTGTGAGCTCTGTTTCTATGATCTTTATACTACAGTATGTGAGCTCTGTTTGATCTTTATACTACAGTATGTGAGCTCTGTTTGATCTTTATACTACAGTCTGTGAGCTCTGTTTGATCTTTATACTACAGTATGTGAGCTCTGTTTGATCTTTATACTACAGTATGTGAGCTCTGTTTCTATGATCTTTATACTACAGTATGTGAGCTCTGTTTCTATGATCTTTATACTACAGTCTGTGAGCTCTGTTTGATCTTTATACTACAGTATGTGAGCTCTGTTTCTTTGATCTTTATACTACAGTATGTGAGCTCTGTTTCTATGATCTTTATACTACAGTATGTGAGCTCTGTTTGATCTTTATACTACAGTATGTGAGCTCTGTTTCTATGATCTTTATACTACAGTATGTGAGCTCTGTTTGATCTTTATACTACAGTATGTGAGCTCTGTTTGATCTTTATACTACAGTATGTGAGCTCTGTTTCTATGATCTTTATACTACAGTATGTGAGCTCTGTTTCTATGATCTTTATACTACAGTCTGTGAGCTCTGTTTGATCTTTATACTACAGTCTGTGAGCTCTGTTTGATCTTTATACTACAGTCTGTGAGCTCTGTTTGATCTTTATACTACAGTATGTGAGCTCTGTTTCTATGATCTTTATACTACAGTCTGTGAGCTCTGTTTGATCTTTATACTACAGTATGTGAGCTCTGTTTCTATGATCTTTATACTACAGTATGTGAGCTCTGTTTGATCTTTATACTACAGTATGTGAGCTCTGTTTCTATGATCTTTATACTACAGTCTGTGAGCTCTGTTTGATCTTTATACTACAGTATGTGAGCTCTGTTTGATCTTTATACTACAGTATATGAGCTCTGTTTGATCTTTATACTACAGTCTGTGAGCTCTGTTTGATCTTTATACTACAGTATGTGAGCTCTGTTTGATCTTTATACTACAGTCTGTGAGCTCTGTTTGATCTTTATACTACAGTATGTGAGCTCTGTTTCTATGATCTTTATACTACAGTATGTGAGCTCTGTTTGATCTTTATACTACAGTCTGTGAGCTCTGTTTGATCTTTATACTACAGTATGTGAGCTCTGTTTGATCTTTATACTACAGTCTGTGAGCTCTGTTTGATCTTTATACTACAGTATGTGAGACCTGTTTGATCTTTATACTACAGTATGTGAGCTCTGTTTCTATGATCTTTATACTACAGTATGTGAGCTCTGTTTGATCTTTATACTACAGTATGTGAGCTCTGTTTGATCTTTATACTACAGTCTGTGAGCTCTGTTTGATCTTTATACTACAGTATGTGAGCTCTGTTTGATCTTTATACTACAGTCTGTGAGCTCTGTTTGATCTTTATACTACAGTCTGTGAGCTCTGTTTGATCTTTATACTACAGTATGTGAGCTCTGTTTCTATGATCTTTATACTACAGTCTGTGAGCTCTGTTTGATCTTTATACTACAGTATGTGAGCTCTGTTTGATCTTTATACTACAGTATGTGAGCTCTGTTTCTATGATCTTTATACTACAGTATGTGAGCTCTGTTTCTATGATCTTTATACTACAGTATGTGAGCTCTGTTTGATCTTTATACTACAGTATGTGAGCTCTGTTTCTATGATCTTTATACTACAGTATGTGAGCTCTGTTTGATCTTTATACTACAGTATGTGAGCTCTGTTTGATCTTTATACTACAGTATGTGAGCTCTGTTTCTATGATCTTTATACTACAGTATGTGAGCTCTGTTTGATCTTTATACTACAGTATGTGAGCTCTGTTTGATCTTTATACTACAGTATGTGAGCTCTGTTTCTATGATCTTTATACTACAGTATGTGAGCTCTGTTTCTATGATCTTTATACTACAGTATGTGAGCTCTGTTTGATCTTTATACTACAGTATGTGAGCTCTGTTTGATCTTTATACTACAGTATGTGAGCTCTGTTTCTATGATCTTTATACTACAGTATGTGAGCTCTGTTTGATCTTTATACTACAGTCTGTGAGCTCTGTTTGATCTTTATACTACAGTATGTGAGCTCTGTTTGATCTTTATACTACAGTATGTGAGCTCTGTTTGATCTTTATACTACAGTCTGTGAGCTCTGTTTCTATGATCTTTATACTACAGTCTGTGAACTCTGTTTGATCTTTATACTACAGTATGTGAGCTCTGTTTGATCTTTATACTACAGTATGTGAGCTCTGTTTGATCTTTATACTACAGTCTGTGAGCTCTGTTTGATCTTTATACTACAGTATGTGAGCTCTGTTTGATCTTTATACTACAGTATGTGAGCTCTGTTTGATCTTTATACTACAGTATGTGAGCTCTGTTTCTATGATCTTTATACTACAGTATGTGAGCTCTGTTTCTATGATCTTTATACTACAGTATGTGAGCTCTGTTTCTATGATCTTTATACTACAGTATGTGAGCTCTGTTTCTATGATCTTTATACTACAGTATGTGAGCTCTGTTTGATCTTTATACTACAGTCTGTGAACTCTGTTTGATCTTTATACTACAGTATGTGAGCTCTGTTTGATCTTTATACTACAGTCTGTGAGCTCTGTTTGATCTTTATACTACAGTCTGTGAGCTCTGTTTCTATGATCTTTATACTACAGTATGTGAGCTCTGTTTGATCTTTATACTACAGTATGTGAGCTCTGTTTGATCTTTATACTACAGTATGTGAGCTCTGTTTCTATGATCTTTATACTACAGTATGTGAGCTCTGTTTGATCTTTATACTACAGTATGTGAGCTCTGTTTGATCTTTATACTACAGTCTGTGAGCTCTGTTTGATCTTTATACTACAGTATGTGAGCTCTGTTTGATCTTTATACTACAGTATGTGAGCTCTGTTTGATCTTTATACTACAGTATGTGAGCTCTGTTTGATCTTTATACTACAGTATGTGAGCTCTGTTTCTATGATCTTTATACTACAGTATGTGAGCTCTGTTTGATCTTTATACTACAGTCTGTGAACTCTGTTTGATCTTTATACTACAGTATGTGAGCTCTGTTTGATCTTTATACTACAGTATGTGAGCTCTGTTTGATCTTTATACTACAGTCTGTGAGCTCTGTTTGATCTTTATACTACAGTATGTGAGCTCTGTTTGATCTTTATACTACAGTATGTGAGCTCTGTTTGATCTTTATACTACAGTATGTGAGCTCTGTTTGATCTTTATACTACAGTATGTGAGCTCTGTTTGATCTTTATACTACAGTATGTGAGCTCTGTTTCTATGATCTTTATACTACAGTCTGTGAGCTCTGTTTGATCTTTATACTACAGTCTGTGAGCTCTGTTTGATCTTTATACTACAGTCTGTGAGCTCTGTTTGATCTTTATACTACAGTATGTGAGCTCTGTTTCTATGATCTTTATACTACAGTATGTGAGCTCTGTTTGATCTTTATACTACAGTATGTGAGCTCTGTTTCTATGATCTTTATACTACAGTATGTGAGCTCTGTTTGATCTTTATACTACAGTATGTGAGCTCTGTTTGATCTTTATACTACAGTATGTGAGCTCTGTTTGATCTTTATACTACAGTCTGTGAGCTCTGTTTGATCTTTATACTACAGTATGTGAGCTCTGTTTGATCTTTATACTACAGTATGTGAGCTCTGTTTGATCTTTATACTACAGTATGTGAGCTCTGTTTGATCTTTATACTACAGTATGTGAGCGAGCTCTGTTTGATCTTTATACTACAGTATGTGAGCTCTGTTTGATCTTTATACTACAGTATTTGAGCTCTGTTTGATCTTTATACTACAGTATGTGAGCTCTGATCTTTATACTACAGTATGTGAGCTCTGTTTGATCTTTATACTACAGTCTGTGAGCTCTGTTTGATCTTTATACTACAGTATGTGAGCTCTGTTTCTATGATCTTTATACTACAGTATGTGAGCTCTGTTTCTATGATCTTTATACTACAGTATGTGAGCTCTGTTTGATCTTTATACTACAGTATGTGAGCTCTGTTTGATCTTTATACTACAGTATGTGAGCTCTGTTTCTATGATCTTTATACTACAGTATGTGAGCTCTGTTTCTATGATCTTTATACTACAGTATGTGAGCTCTGTTTGATCTTTATACTACAGTATGTGAGCTCTGTTTCTATGATCTTTATACTACAGTATGTGAGCTCTGTTTCTATGATCTTTATACTACAGTCTGTGAGCTCTGTTTGATCTTTATACTACAGTCTGTGAGCTCTGTTTGATCTTTATACTACAGTCTGTGAGCTCTGTTTGATCTTTATACTACAGTATGTGAGCTCTGTTTC